>NC_141147.1:147462485-147616771 GCF_053477565.2 Lygodium microphyllum | reverse complement strand
ACAAAAATTTTGCACTAGATATGGATGTAATGTCTCATTTCCAGATCATCTAAATGCGCTCCCACGTCATATCGATATAGATCGGTTACATGAGGAAATGGAGAGAATGGAAAAAGAGGAGGAAATTAATATATCTCAAGAAGAGTGGGAATACGCACGAGGTTGCTTATCAAAGGTGAGACATACTATCAATTAATTTGTTTCTATAAGTTTTATTTTATATAAATAATTGGCATGTTTGATCTTTTATCTTTTACTACTAGTGCACATTATTCAATGCACTTTGGTGTGAGGGTAAACATCTTCGAACTCAATGTATAGATGAAAAGAGAAATACCCAAGATTGTGGTGTCCTTGCTCACTTTGAGGATGCCAATGGTACCATGGAAGGTTATTGTGACTTGATCCAAGATATTCTGAAGCTTGACTTCACAGGATTCTTTATATATGTACTGGATGTGAAGTGGTTTAAAGAAATGGTAACAAATGGTGAGCATTGCACAATCAGACGTCATCCAAGTGGTTTTGTAATCATTGACTCTACAAAATTTCACCAAAACAAGAATGACACATTAGTACTACCTCAACAATGCGAGCAGGTATATATACAAAGGCTAATTTTTTTATATGTATACATGTGATACATATACACAATATAATAAGTACTTAAGTTTCTTGCTTTTGTTTATCAAATACAAGTTGTGTATCATCCAATGGTAAACAATAACCGATGGTGGTATGTCATCCCTTTATCTAATCGTTCAAAACCAATATATGGTAATATTACTGACATGGAGATAGCAGATGACAATCCAACAATTAATAATGATGTGCATGATGACACCATGATGGATGATATGCGTGATATAGTACAAGATGAACCTCGTGAGGATGTTCAAGGAAACGCAGAAGAAGACAATAATGTGATTGTCGATGATATTGCTGAAGTTATTGAGCAATATAGCAACACATCTGATAGTGGGATAGACTTATTTGTTTCGTTACCTCTTGGTAACATAGTCCTAGAAGTAGATAGTTTAGCAAGGGCTGATCTCATTGAAGATGAAATGGATCATTCACTGTAACATACTTAATTTGCTTAATGATTCAATGTGTATTCCTAATTCTATGGTTTTTATCATGCGCACACGTGCATACTCAAGAATCAATAGTCAAGTTTAAAGCTAAATTGAATTTTCCATAATAAAAATGAAGTATTTTTTATCATCTTTAAGTAGAGAAATTACGAGATACATATTGCAATGCTTGCTACTAATTGTAAGGTTTCTGTCGCTTGCTGCTAATTACTTATATCATGCTTGTCAATTGGAGGAACTGCCATTCATTAGAGAGCAATGAAAAAGTAATTATTAACTCTATTTTTTTAATTCAATGATTCAATGTGTATTCTTAATTCTATGGTTTTTATCATGCGCATACGTGCATGCTCAAGAATCAATTTCAGGTGGTTAAATAATTATTAACTTTGGTTTTTTAATTATGTGAATTGCAATTTTAGGTGGTTAAATAATTGTGCGTCTGCTAGCATGTCTATATTGGCATCTATTTGCGCGGATATATAGACGTAAAATTCGCGTCTATCTACACGCACGTTTACACGCACTTATAGACGCGCCCAACTTTGCGCGTCTAACATGCGCGTCTATGCCTCGTTTCTATTGTAGTGTCATAAAAGTTTAAATAAACCTAAAAGAAGAGTAAAGCAAAATTGAGTGAAACACTATGGTGCAATTTTCTCTCGTATATGGAGTGGGCATCTTCTCTATGCCGTGTTTATAATATTAAAAGAAATCTTGCTTTGCCCAAGGATAGACTCTTTACAATCACTCTTTTCGCAAAAGAGCTTTAGTTACTCGAATAGATAGTTACAATCAATTGCACAACTCACAAATGTTGAGAGCTATAAAATATTTCCAAAATATATTCAGTATATCTTTAAAAAATCTCAAGTATCAATGAATGTTTACAAAGAGGATGTAGCCATGCCTTTGATTAAAGGATGGTGCATCTATTTTAAATAATTTAATAAAGTAGTATTTGGAATAAATTGTTCTTATTGCGTATATTCAATTCATGTTGCTCTACACATCATCTATCAAAAATTGAAAAAATCATCTTAGAAAAATAATTAATTCAATAAATATAACTAGCCATAATAAATCAACCAATCATTGGAATTTTAATAAATAATCAAATCACGTAGACGTTATCACTTGAGATATGAATATTGTGCCATTAGCCACGTATGGCTTCACCCATGTTCACACCTGCAAGTCTCACGCTCGGAAAGGATAAACATCCCCAATCAACCTTCCATCCAAGATGGAAACTAATTCTCTTAGGAACCTACAGTATGCTAATGGAGAACCATTCAAGACACTCATCCTATCAACATGCACATCCATAATCGAAGAGGATATTGATTATCAATTGCTATTGATGAATGAGGACCTAGAACTAACATATTATTTATAACCATGATGGAACACATTAAGTGTGGTGTTAGTTAGGGAGGAGTGGCAAAGAAGGCATCCATTCATGAGCTTGCAATGCTAAAAGGATGGTTCAAGGAGATCATAAGGTTTGTCAATATGCAAATCATGTTAGAATCGGTTGAGTGGCATTATAAAGGAGTAGGATCTTTTGGAGCATACTTATAGCTAATCAAAGTAAGGTGTGGCTAGTTAGCACATCAGTGTTTTACCATAAAGATGTAAGTAATATGCTAGCTCAAGAAGGTGCATCACAAGCATCTTATGTGATATACATTTAATTGAACCTTACAAGAATCCTTCTTGTCCTATGTAAGGGGGTTTCTCACAGACTGAACTAGTTTTGTGTTGGTGCTCTTGCAAAATTATTATTGTGTAGCTTTTAAAAAGGGCGTTTTGCTTCTCACACCATTTTGAGAAGGTTTTTCTAAACACGAGCTAGTGCGTGAGAGAGAGAGAGGGAGAGAGGGGACACATTACCAAGAAATTTGAAATTAGATAAAGGCTAATTGCATGTTTTCTGGGCTGACCGTTACATTCATAACAATATGGAGTGTGCCTAAACTACGATCCTAGGGGTGGTGGTGGCGGCGATGCCATTGTTCGGCATGCGATCATCGACGATTGCACACCTACCTACCTACTCATTATTGTTGCGAGTACACTTGCAGCTCATTGTAGAGATTTTGAGCACGATTAGGCAATCACTCCATGTTGTTGTCGTACACTTCGGCAGGTATTAGTCCCCGCGGTGATCCAAGAGATTGTCTTTTATGTAGACGCCCAAGTTGTCGAGGGCCGATCCCGATCTACCAAAGATGCTGACGATGAGTTCGTTCGGCTTAGTAGTACCGGATGTAAACGAGATTCCATCTTGGTCTCCGAAGGGACCATAAGTGCCAAGGTTAGTCACGAACTTAATAGAGGTGAGGGCGTTGTAATCGCCTGGCTTTCCGTAGAATCCTCTCACTTGGTTGATCAGCTCTTTTGGATATTGCAAGGTGATCTGATTGCGAAACACCGAATTGAAGGTACAAGTTATTATAGCTAAACGTAGAACATATCATGTATTTGTAGACCAACGAACAATATTTATATGTATTCACACAATAAGGTATTGAAATAAGCAACTCCTATGTGCTTAATACAAAGACGTATAAGTAATACGCACCTCTGCGTGTTTGTTGCCTTCGGACTGCCCGTGAAATTGTCCCCAGTATGGGTAGACTCGGAAACCATCCGTGACCTGATATTGCACTTGGATGCCACGGATGTACAGCTTCTGCCCGTGCCATAGCTTGATTGTCTGTATCCCCAGCACACCGGTTACGTCTGAGGGCATGGATCTTATGTCGTCGAACTCAAAGCCTCCAGCTCCGCCCCATGGGCCCCTGCGCTCAAGAAAAGGAACCGTACTCGTCTTGGCCTGCACAAATTAGATCCAACCATTAATGAAAAAGGGAGTTAATCAGAAACAAAAAACCAGCAAGAGTTCTGATGGCGATGATCTGATCACTGCAATAATAAGCAGATAAATAATTTTTTCTCACTCCACCTCATGAATTCTGATGATAGTATCGCAACAAGGTGTTGATTAATCCAGTACGTGTACGTAACGACGACGTACGCTTGTCATACCTGATTAGTCTGATGACTCTCCTCGACGTCCGCCGACCTACTGGCTACCGTTGCATGCACAAGTACATGATTAATCACCAGTAGTAGCTGTAAGAGCGTTACTATCTTCATTGAGAAGGACGTCGTCGATGATCTTAATATCTCCCCCATGATTACCAAGACTGCTGCTCGCCAGCTGCTACGTGATGTTATTTGGCGTACTGAATATACAGCGATTTCCCCTTGTGTGGTCGGCTCTGATATACCCGTCGTGTGTGAGCCACGCAGGCGTGCTGTAGTCTGTCACGTCATCTTCAAGACAGTGGGAGTAGTGAACACTAGCTCTATGAAAGCCACATGTTGATGTGTTTTCTAATTTGTGCGCATAATTTACTAACCCAATATGTTTATGCGCATAATTGTCGCGTTTTAAAAGTTCGACTTGGCTAGCCCACTACTCTGCGCACTACCCTCACCAAGCAACTGCCGCGTCGCTTCCTGCCCTGTGGTTGTCGATTCACATCATGCTCAGGCTCCTGCATGTGTGGAATGAACCAGATTTCTTCTTTGTATAGGTTACCCATCAGTGCTCACGAAAAACTTTTTTCCTATTCAATGGAGAAAAAGGAACACGTTTTAACCACGGTTGGTTTTGGGAGGGAGATAGTTGGTTTTATGATTAAAATGTCAATAAAATGTGGGTTTTCATCAACACGAGCTTCAATTTCAATCCCTTTTTTCTAGAATCTTACAAAAAAGAAAACTTTAAGGGATGGTTTTCTGTGAACACTACTACCCATGCCATCAATTATCATTCGCGCATGCCCCCTGCGTATACGTCATGTTTTCCCAACCCCTCGGTAGGCATGTCTATTCTCGAGAAATTGGCATGTAACCTACACGTACCATGGATCCAGTACTAAGACACTGGTTGGCTATGACCACACGACAAGCATGAGTTTGTATTCCCTTCGTTCTATTAACATTATATTGTATGTATCATGTGTAGTTCTAACACTTCTAGTGTTGGACACATGGAGGTGTACTTTGTTGGCATGCCAATCACTTGCTTGAACTTGTATACATTGGTCATCCTAGGTGATTTTTGCCCCTCTTAGACATGTCTCGTTGTTGCTTTATGATTTTCGCATAGCACCCATCTTATCTTTCAGTATTGGCTATGTAGCTAGGGTGCTACCCCTTGAATCGATATGCTGCTGGTTATTTTTCACTAGCTCTCTCTATGTGGATCCCCCTCTGTGTATGTGTGCACATGTACATTTCTCTCTCTCTCTCTCTGTCTCTCTCTCTCTCTCTCAATATATATACACACACTTCTAGCACAAGCATGTTTCATCATTGTGCATAATTGTGAGATTATTGGGGGGCAGAGTGAGAAAAGAGAGCTTCAACACTTGGGGATCCTACAATCATGGAGCCTCTATTGAGGACTTGGTACTACTGTTATATTGCTTGTATCTCAACATTGTATGTGTCATGTGTACTATGGCTTATGGAGGTGCTTCTAACACTTTTCGAGGGGTGGAAAGAAACCATCCATATTATAAGGTACATTCAAAGGCTATTATAAAATCCCTTTTGCTCAGATTTTATAAGCTAGTAAAATGATGCATTTTTGTTAAGAAACTTATGGGCTTTCATGTGTTACTACATTTAAAAGCCCTCTTTTATGTAAATTTATCAAAGTTTTCTCAAATCAAAGAACCCTTCTATTGATTGCCTATGGTACACTTATATTTTTTTGTGAGGTGCATCCCTAAGTGAAACTTGTGGTGGTGGACACATAAAGGTTACGTACTTAGTTAATATGCTCATCACATGGTGGAACTTGTATATGTTGACTAGTCTAACTGACCCTTTGGGCCTCCAAGACAACATCTCTGAAAGTCACTTAATGCTTTTCTATTAGAAGCTATCTTACCTATCACTATTGGCCATATAGCATGGGTGTTGCCTCTTCAATCCAAGTATAACTCATGAGGTGGTTACTTTTCACTCATTCCACCTATATATATATGCACTTCTAGCTTGAGTGTGTTTACAAAATTTCATGACTATGAGATATTGTGGAAAGACTGAGAGAATGAGAGCTTGGGTGTGTTTCATCACTCTGTGGTTCAAATGGTTGGCTCTTAGCTACAAGGGAACTCTCAAGTATCTCTACTTCTTCTTACCTCTCTGATGGCTCTCTTAGGTATCTCTACTTCTTCTTTCCCTACTTCTTTCCATAGCATATTTATGGTATGGCTTCACTCTTTCTCATGCCTACAATGCTTCTCAAGGATCCTCTTGTCCATTGTATTATGAGATGCTCTTATTTATTAGGATTATTTTATCTTCATGATTGCATCTTGGTGTTGCCAATGGTGGTATACAATTTCCATGTCGAGGTGTAGGTATCATGTATGCCAACTGATCTTCTAGATATCTCATTTGTTTACTATACTATAAGGGATGGCCATCTAGCTCTCTTAATGGTCGATTTTGTCTAGAAGAGGGATAGATTTTAGTTTCTTAGAGATCTAACTTGTCAAGTTGAATCAGATGTTCTGAGATCTTTTCAATTGATTATTATTGTGATACTTCTAGTAGTGAAGGATGTAATAGCATCATCATGTGTCATGGTGATAGGGGCCTTTAGCTCTTGTATGTACAGTCTTCTATCCTCCTTTAGGTTGTTTCAGATGGATCCTCTTTTGGTGCTAGGGATTGATCTTTAGCTCTCTGTTGGGAACTTTTTTTAGGTCAAATGGGTACACTTTAGAGAATCTAGATATAATTGCTATGAATCTAATTGTTTTTTGCTTGCCCTCTCACTACAAGGGTATAAGAGCATAGCGACGAACACTAGTGAGTTTCTTTTTCGGAATCACTAAAAGTGTCAGTATTATACCAATGCCTATTCAGATACTTATTATGACTCACTTACCAATGCTTACTGTAAGTCATATACAAACAATTATTGAGATGTAGATAGCGATGCATTACTGTGGTAAAAATATGCCAAAAAAAAAGTCCATGGCATGGCATTTCATAGCAAACATTTTGTGCGAAAGAGAGAGAGAGAGAGAGAGAGAGAGAGAGAGAGAGAGAGAGAGAGAGAGAATCATTAGGAGTAGAGGCTAAAGGAGGAGAAATATCATAAACTCGGGGGATTCGCTACATGTGTACCCTTTATATCACATTCCTTCAAGGTATATTTATGTATATCCTTATCTCTAAACTTTCCCTTAATAAAATATAACCCTTTTCTATTCAATATGTAAGTAATTCCTTTATATAATGATGCCCTTCAGTATGGAGAGAGAGAGAGAGAGAGAGAGAGAGAGAGAGATGGTTTTCGAAGTAGTGAAACATGGAGAGGGTGAGGGAAAGAGAGAGAGGAGAGGATAATGGAAGAGGAGAGGGTGAGATAAATTTTTTATTATTTGTTAACGTTGGATATGGGAGAAGGCTTGAGGTGGATGAGGGTTGGCTTTGTAAGAAGAAGATGCAATGGATCAAGCATATTGACGAGGATTGCCATTCTTCTTCTATGGGTAATGCTTTAGAGAAGTATCTAGAGCCACTAATTTGGAGGACTTGCTCATAAATGAACTTCTCTCTTTGGATTTTAACCCCCAATTTTTAGGCAATTTGAGAAAAGCTAGAGTAGATACTGATGAAACCATATCTAGTGGCAAAGAGGAGAGAAAAAGGGTGATTTAGAACTTCTCTGAGATCTCCAAGCCTTTGAGGGAAGCTTCATCAAGGACCTTTCTCCACTTTCAATGAGATATATTGCTAAGTGCCCTCCTTACATAGTGTAATTGACAATTTTCACAAAGTGGTAACTTGATGGATGTCATCTTTCTTTTGAAAAACTTCCTTAACAAAGATTGGCAGTATCCAAGTTACATAACATTTTTATTTGCAAATCATTGGAATCAAGTTTTTTTTGAGGTAGTTGTATCTTTTTGCTTCCACATCCGGAATCCTAGGATGACCTCTTATGGTGGGTTCTTCTCCACACCATTAACAATGGATCATAGGTTTACCTATGTGATGTAGAGCTACATCCAAAAACTCCAACTTTAGTGATTAGATCCCATTAGCTTATCCATCTTGTAGGAACAAGAAGAGAGCAAGTAGGATTGAGTGGCAACTACAAGTCATTGAGACATGACAATAGATAGTGTCTATATCACTATTACCTTGTCTTGAATAAAATGAGACAACTAGAAAGGAAGCATGTAAGCTAGTATAGGATCTTAGCATGCTTTGATACCATGTGAGAAAATAGAGAACAAGAATGCCATAGTGCAAAAAAGGACTAGCCTAAATACCCCTATGTATCACACATCACGAGAATAAATATATTTCCATTTCATAGACATGTGAAACATTACGATTTTTATTATACCACTTAAATTTTCATTTATAATTGTATTTTAATCCATACAAAATTCTTTTAAATCCAAAAAAAGTAAAACTGAAATTCTTTAGATCCTTATAAAGTGTTAAAGTTTTCTAAGAGTGCTGCATAATTTTTCATTAACAAAAACTTCTACTTTTAATAAATATCAATAGTTTTTCAATTTTTAAATGTAGTAAAACTTCTTTGAAAAATCACACATACTTTCCATTGTGTTAATTTAATTTGAAAATATCACATTTAGCAAATCTTAAGTGTGTGTTTTGAAAAAACATCTAAAGTCAAAATTTAGGTGATTGTAAAGTATTTTTGTATTTTTTATATTTTAAAAATTCAATCAATATTCGATAAATAGCAACAACCAATCAAAGTGGGAAACAAAATCTTTCCTACATTGTAAAAAAGTATAAAATTTGAAGATTTAAGCACTTTATTATTATCCTTATAGTATGGTTTCGATACAAAATGTGTAATTATGAGGTGAATGTGGTAAGTGGATTGTAGGATGGAAAATTTTCTACTTGTTGACATGCAATAAAAAAGTGGATAAGAGGATGAGAACATCCATGAATGAGATGTTGTCAAATAGGCTTACACATTAGAGGACTAAATGCTCTTCCAACATGGGCCTTACAACACCCTACACGAACACCTAACACCATCTATTGCCTTTGGCTTTTCTCATTTCTTTGTTGTCAAGTTGAAGTTTAGCATTATGGCACTTCACCTTTCCCCATCATCTACTCATGCACAATAAGTACTAGCCAATTAAGGATCTAACCAAGTCCACATGCTTTATCTTTGCCCATCCAATATGATATTATCACGATACTCTAAAGTAAGTTTGAGTGTTAAGTCTATGATTTTTTGCCCACCGAAAGAGATTGGAACTCTTAACCATCACGTACTTCTCAACCAAGCATTTACTAGTGCAATGATGGACTTTATATGTTTCATTCTTTTCATACTGTTATGAATGACAACTCCTAGGCTCAATCACTTTGAGATAAAAAGAAAAACGCCCATATCTATAAAGATCATGAAAACACATGAATGAAACTAAAGAAAATTGAGAGGGTATCCTTTTTACTAGATTATTTTTTCAAAAAAATAAGACCACCTTTTCAAGAGGATCCCACATAGAATTTAAGATAACCATGAACTTATAATAAGATAAGGAATACAAAATTTCAAGTCAACATTAAAGACATACAAAGTATTGGGTTGAAGTCAATATCTTCTAAATAAGCTGATATATTAGCATGCATCGTATGTTGTAGAATCTTGTCTCGAGGGACATCTCCACCTTGGCCCACTCTTGTTGCTCAAGTGTGGGCCTAGCCAAGATGCTCTTTGTTTGCAATTTCAAACTTCTGAAACATATAAACTTCATAATGAATGTTTGGGATAATATGGGCTCTTGTAATTAAGGGATAAGAAAAGAATTAACACATTAGTCATGTCCAAGGCTAGAAGGAGCTCTGCCCCCTTTGATTTGTTTATCTTGATGTACTCATCGTGTATGGAGACATGGTACTAAAGAGAATCGACATATACTAGACATCATTGGAAATCATGAATGTTATGTATACATCTCAAACAAGAAAACACTTATGTGAAAGAAAGCAAATATAAAATAAGATGGTTACTACCACATACAAAAAAATTCTGGACTTTCAAATCTCATCACTCCTTGCCCAAAGACTTCTCAAAATGTTGGTGTCTTTGTCTCCATATTTGATCTCATTCTTTTAGATTTTGAGCTACGACACAGGTGCTGCCCACTAAGACCAAGAAATGTCTCATGGTCTCAATATATTCCATGATATCAAAAGTGAGAATCGACCATGAGGTAGATTCAGAGGCAAATCTACCTAGCTCATGAGGAACCAAGCGACATAAAGGAACTAAAGGAGGCTCCATTCTTCTCTTGACATAAGGTACTTTAAATGGATTTTTTTGAAAATTGTAACAAGCTATTCATGCGTTCACTTGACATAAGGTACTTTAGACAAGGCATTTTCAAAAATTGTAACAAAGTGTCTATCAGTTCAAATAACATGATTCACCGATTCTTGTAGTTGTTGAGCGGAATAAGAGGCACTTCACATGGGGCATTCTCAAACACTGTAATGAGCTATTCTTTCATTCATGCAGCATGATTTACCAATTACTCATAATTGTCTAGTGGTCAACATGTTGCAAAATCTTTCGAAGGAAAAGTTTTCTTTGTTAACCTAAAGTTTTAGTCCCCTCACTAGCTCTGCAAAAATGGGTGAGATTGTAGTGGGGAGAGGGAATAAAAGAGCATAAATAATTACCTGTAAATGGTCCCAGCTTTGGTCTTGCCTCAAGCTCATTGAATTACCATGCCTTTTCATTTATGATTATGCTCAACCACATGCTCACATAAAGGTGATGTTGGGTAGGTCTAGTTAGCTCGGCTACCTTCCTCTACAACCTAATAACCCTCTACTCTCTACATAATGCAACCATCCATTTATGTGATTCAATCAATGAATCAAACAACATTGCAAGCTTGGACACCCTTTTTGCATACACAAGGAACTTTTAATTGTTCCCAAGGTATGAAAGACATAGGGAAATTTCCATGGTGATTTCTAGATAGGGAAATTTTCTTCTATAGGAATATTCTCTACATAGGAGATTTTTCCTAATGGGGTGGGTCACCTTCAGTAACCTCCTACATCTCATCTACTACTATCAAGAAAATTTTAACCTATTTATCTTTCTTTTCTCTTAATATTTAGCATTCACATCACACTCATCTAAATCATGTCTATAGAACCCATGCTATTTTCCTCCTATTATAGCTACTATTCACTCTATAACTCTTGTTTTCCAAAATTATGACATGGAAAGATTGAAAAATACTTGCTAAAAATTCCCTATTTCAATACACATCTATGATTACTACTAATGCAACCTTACTATTGCAACAATTTTGGTTTTTACAGATTGGACCCTATTACACATTTGTCTCTTAGAAGAATCCTGCTATATACTAGAACAAATCTATGATCTTTCTTTACTATTTCTCTCATAGACCAATTGTTTCAGAGATCTACTAATGGTTCTCCAAAGCCTATCCTATTGCATTCATTCACATTGAAAGTTTTGTTGGGGGTAAAGGCACCTATGCCCAACCACTAGTTCATTCATTACAATGATAGTACTAGTACATTGCAAGTGAGAAGTGTCCATTACTATCACTTTATTCTTTATTATTTTAGTGAAATTTGAGTAAGGGAAGTCCACTCACACATTGCGACTATTGGAGTATCCACATTCCATGTCTCTTGTATTGCTCTTGCTTCCTTGCTTGCAAGGGCTTCCACTAAGGACTTTCTCTCTTCAATTTTACTACTATTACAACTAAAAAGGTAAGATGGATGAATATGAGAGTACTTGTATTACACACTATAGAGGTTTGCAATATGTTTACTTTTTATGATGTACGCCATGTACCAATTGTGATCAAAAGCTTGTCTTTGGTTAGAAAGTTGTATGATATAGGTTATGTTGTATCTTTTGGTGATTCCTTATGGAAGCTTACATAGGGGAATCTTATCTTGGCATGAGGTGCATGTTGGAGCTATATATAGCTCACCCTATCTAGACTCACAATGAGCTTTTGAAAAATTCCTATGTAGGAAAACTCATAAAATATAGGAAATTCTCTTATTTTTCCTAAGTATGTATACATGGATTCCCTATGTATCACTAGGGAACTACATTCCCCACATCTCATGTTTGTGAATCCTAGGCATACATGTATGAATTCCCTACATATAACTAGGAAAATTTATTCCCCACATCTTAAACTAGGAATTTGTAGGTTATAAACTAGGGAATCCCATTTCCCACCTAGCATACTAGGGAATTGTAGGCCGCACAACTAGGGAATTTGGTTCCCCACATTTCATACTAGGGAATTACAAGTATCCATATCAATAATATATATTTTATGGGAGATTACAAGAAAGGGACTATGATGCTGTTGATTTTATTAAGAGTGATGCTACACTCATGCAACTTATTGGATTGTCAAAGCCTAGACTAAAGGTGCTATCCATTTCCAATATACTGTCACTCCCGTGAAGTTTAGTAAGAGTTAGGTGTACTACCACCCTAAGATATTGAAGAATGACTCATACACAATATGGTAGCCGTGTTTTGTCATCATAGAGGATGCATAAACGATGGAGTGTCACCACATAAAGAAATGATACCTAGCACTGAAGAGGCACCATAATTAGTGTGGACTTCCATTTGTCTTAAGTTTTTTTGGGTTTTACTTTTTGGCATATTCAAAGAGTCTTTCACGAGTTTGAATTTGACTAATATAGATTTTACATGATTTCACACACTTATTTCTCACTGTCAATGTAGGAATTTTCCACATATCCTATGATAATTGGCATACAATCAAACTTTCATACACTTATCTTGACTTTGCACTATCAATGAAGGTTTTTGCATATCTTTCATTTTAGCTACCATAAGTAAATTTAGACATGATAATGTATCCCTAATGGCATTGCCAACATGTCATTATTTATATTGGCTTTTGGTGTCAATAATTTAGGAGTGACCTACTAGTCTAAACTTGGTATTCAAAGTTGGTCTCTAAACTTGGGTCCTCTCTTGTTTTATATCATTTAGGTGAAAATTGTTAATCGAGTGTATTATGTTGGTTTTTTGCAAGCTAAAATTTTGGCTAAGAAGAGAATTTCAATTAATAAAAAACTACAAACTAGTTTTGAGTATTGGGTTCTAGTTTGTGTGGTAGGAGAGACTTGCCAACTAGCATGCACCATGAATTAAATATATGCATGCCATGAGGTAGTCATCTTTTACCACCAAATATGCATGTATTTTTTTGTGTGCACACATACACATGTGCATGATAAGAGAGGCCATTTTATTGACATGCATGTCATAAGGACTAATAAGGTAATCCTCTCCAACCACTCACTATGCATTTGCCTATAATTTTCATACATTCATACGTGAGAGGGAAGAGGTCATTGACTGGCATGCATTATACATGCCATGAGGTGCATTAATATATTTGAGTTTTTGTGTGTAGGTGTGATAGGTACTCACTTGTGGATATTGGGACACATGGATTGACATGTGTCATATATTTGATATATACACATCATGATATCTTTGTGTCATGATGAATGTGTGTAGTGTCAAAAGGTACTTTCCAAGTAGGCAATTAGTCTCGTGAATTTGGCAAGTCAATGTTGTTTGGCAAGTATGTCACACTCAACTTACCATGGTGTTGTGGAATTAGTATAGAGGTGTCATTTTGATTGTGACACCCTCCCTTCCCCCTAGCATGGATGGGCACTTGGTTGTGAATTCAACTAGATAGTGTCTTGGTGGATTACACATGAATAAACAAGTGATGGGCATTTGGTCATGTATGCAACTACACAATGTCTTATTATTATACTAATTTTTTGGTATTGTTTGATGGGATGGGCATTTAGGTCATATATTTAGTCAATATCCTCCTCAATATGTGTTTTATAATACTGTCATGAGTAAAAACTTACTTGAATCATTTATTAGTACTTCTTATTTTGCAAAAAACCTAACTTTTTAACAATTTATATTTTAAAAAATCACAAGGGTAAATTGAACTTTAAGCAAGCACCCTACAAGTTTTTTGTTGGTTTATAGAATGCATCTTCTAAAATCATCATCAATATTTATAAGATAATTTGAATATTCTCATTTTATTTCTTCATCACCTAGAAAATTCACTCAAATGCATTAAAGATTCCTAAAAATATGGTTCTATCCAACTTAACCTCTTGCTTGAAAATTTATAGCTATAATGAAAAGCTAAAAGGGTAGGCCAAGGGTAGGCCTTCTGAGCCATGGTCTTCTATATTAGAGAGAACTAAACAAGTAGATGGCAATGGTATAAGTAGTACAATATTCATAACATTTTTTAAATTAATGGTACAATTAGATGTCAATGGTATAATCAGTATGGTTCCTTTTTGTCATACTTTTCACAAGGAGCATGTATAAAGAATATTAGGAAATATAGGAATACCTTGTTATGAAATTCTATTTAAAAATGCATATATCTGCCAATTTATGTAGGGCTAAACTATGGCATAATACTATATGGGACTAGCCTCCATACCATGATCCCTTTCTAGTTTTAGCTTTGGAAGTTTACATTTAACAAAAATCAACTTGCAAATGTGATATCTAAAATTTATCGACTTATATATTTTAGAAACATGCTAATGAGATTGTGCTCTAGAGCCCTCTATATAAATTTCTCATTAGAAGGTGTAAGAGATATATATTTTTTTATTTCTACCACATCTCCATGAAAACAAGTATATTACCAACAAATTTATAGGAGTCAGGATGCAAATAATAACTAATCCATTAGAGGTGAGATGCATGCTAGTGTAGGTCTCTACTAGAGGAATGTGTATGCTTTGAGTATAGGTCTCAAATTATTGGATACACCTATGGCACGTGCTTTGTAATTTTTATAATAAAAAACTATTAGCTTAATATTTTATTTTTTATAAAGTTGAGTGGGTATTTCAACTAGATAAAATGGTAGTTCATTGAAAAAAAGAAGCTTTGGGGCCCTAGACAAACCTAAAAATGTCTAAAATTTAGTTGATTAAGCATCTAAGGGGAAGAACCTAACATTTATATTTGTGAATGAAATATTTGCACATTGCAATGTTTTTTTAAAGCACTAACTATAAAATGAGCTATATGATTTCCCTTTCAAGGCGATAAAAATCTTAAAATCTTAGAAATGAAGGAATTATTTTATGTCATTTTTGGAAAAACATGATTTTTATGTTGAATTTGATCCTTTTTTAAGGAAAACTTTATGTCTAGATTCCATACATTTCTTCAAATATTTCTCCTTGGCCATCGTGCTTATATTCTTGATCTTCTCTATTATAGAGAGCTTGCGCTTCATGAAGATGGTGCTTAACCTTGCTAAAGTACTTCACAGTTGCTTGATAGAGGCCATATCATCTAGTACAAAAGAGTAGATATAAGTCATCAACAATAACATTTCAAATTCTACAATCGAGCATGTGTAGTTATGCATACTGTGCTCCATCAAAAAGGGCTATTGCATTTTGTTATTGATGCACTCTAGAATCCAAATAAAAACATGTATCATTGTGGCAAAGTTATTGGAAATGCTCCCAACATGCTTCATGATCTTAGGGAGTTAGCATTGGTATTTGCATTGAAAGAGAAGTTAGTCCTATTGAATGTAAAGTGGAGAGAAGAGGTGGCACACTCAAAGCAAGTGAAGGACTTGTCTAGTATCCCTCTAGTGCAACCTCTTGCCAAAGCTTCTAAAGACTACCATAGGTACAAAAAGTACTAGTTCTACTCATGTAAGACAACAAGATGATCCATCAAGAGTAGGAGCTATGTAACGCACATTGAGGAATCACCAATGTGTAGTGATAATTGGAATTCCCTTTGATGCCATTAAGCCAAGTAGAGTCATCAACGAAGGTTCCTTTGGACAGTGTGTTAAAGCTACCATAGACAATATTAGTTATTTTTCTTTAGATTTAAAGTATTGTGCCAACATGTAGAAAGGATCTAATGATGCTAATGCTAGAGACCTATTATTGGGGTTAAACTCAAGAGCTATATAGAAGAATAATATTGAGAAATTCATCAAAGCACCCTTAATACACACCCATTGGGGGGGCAAGCTTGATTTCACACTTGAGTAGCCATGTGAAAGATTTTCTACTTATACATTACCTCTCCCAATCATGATATATAAGAAAGTCATAAGCAAAGAGAACAAATAGTATATCTTCTAATAAACACATGTAGCCTTAACAATCTAGAGCATATTCTATTGTAGTCTTTCCATATCCTCATGATACTTCCATTTGAGCTTCCTTAACATGCAACGAAGGATTAGTGTGCTCTTCAAAGGCATTGTAGTTTGTTGCAATGATCTTCTCCAAATAAAGGAATGTTGAGAATCACTTGAAGGGTGAGAGGAGAGGGAAATCAAGGCCTTTGCTATGATATCCATGAACCTTACCTCAAAGGTATCGTCCATTGTTCATGAGCCTTACTCTTGGGAGGGGGGGCACCTTATAGAACATGTAATATACCACATGAGCTCAAAAGAAAGGGTATTTTTATTATGTTGACTTACAGTTTTCCAAAAATAGAAGGGGTTTATAAATGCACCTCATGTGAAGTTTACATTAGGGGTTTTTTCATTCAACAAATTTTAGAATCACTTTTTTTAAGGGACATGGGGGGGGGGGGGGTTGTGGGATGGGAAGGGGATGGGTGGGAGGAAGATGGGGGGAGGGGAATCAATACTTAAATGAATATATGTTCTCATGAGATAAATATTTACAACTAGCATGGGGGAGGGGGGGTTTGATTCTATCATAGCTTTTCATCAATATGAACTTACCTTATGTTTACATTGAAATCCAGACAACTTCCAAGTTTGAGGATTATAGGCAACACATGTGATTTTGTTAGGCGGAGAAAAGCATCCATAGTTGTTCCCTCTTCTTGCAATTTTATTAGCATTTCCCTTTAGGGCATATGCTAGTAAAATGTTGCATGGCAAGGTAGTGCATGGCTCCAAAAAATTAGCCCTACTTTACTCAAGTTAAGTGGTTCACTATCTTGAGTAAACGGCCCAATTGATGAGTTAAGAGTTGTGGATCTTGGAAAAAAAGGAGTCCTTAAAATTAGGCATTGGCTACATCAATGAAAATTAGAAGTGTTGGAGGAGTGCAATCAAGAGGTTGCTCAACTCACTCAACCTTGTAAACTATCATGGACAGTAATCAAAATAGAAGTGGTGCAATAGTGTAGTAGTAAATCCCATCTTAGTATGGATAGCACCCCCCTCTTGAAATAGAAGGCAAGAAGATCAGTCAATCATTGTCTTCTACTCATGTAAGCAAGCTATTATTAAGGTGTAGACCTGACTTTAGACACATTTGCAAAATTTGGGGCATTGAATTGTTAGATGTTGAGATTGACAGGGCACTTGTTCATCTTTTGAACATTAGGGCTCCTCTTAGAGATAGAGTATTTGGTTGCAAACTCATGTTAGGAGCTCTTTTTATATGTTAAACATTAAAGAATATAGGCATTTTAGATGTCCTATGCGTCTGTGGAGGAGTGGAAACGCCTTCGCACTTGTTATGGGATGGTTTCCATGACCCCATATTTGGAGGGAGGTTCTTCCCAAATTGAGTCAATGGGTATTAACTATTCACAATCCAAAATTTTATATCCCAGCCTGCAAACTTTTTCTCTTAACATAACTAGGATACACTATGGGAGATATGGTAGACACACGTTAAACTCCTCTTAGGAGAAGGAGATGGGCAAGTTGTCTAGGCTGCAATATGGCCAAAATTTTGGTGATATCTTAGGGGACTTGGTAAAGAGAATCACTTTAGCAATAATGAGCTAACTTAGCTAGCCAAATGGCTTCCAATTTTGTAACCCAATGATTCCTTTTTTACACCATTCTAATAATACAATACTTAGTCACCTCTAAAAAAGGAGTCTTTGATTTTAGGTTAATGCATACTATACCATCAAATGGCCACCTCACGGCTAGATACTGGACAAATTTTCCCCATCCTTTCCTACAATTAGAGATGTAGAAGAGGACGTATCATCATCATCATGATTCACCATTATAATCAACCAGATCATCATTCTTACCAGTAGCATTTCTACACGTCTTAGTAAGAGAGATGGTCTTGCAATCCGTAGCTCCCCTTTGTATTCAATCAAATATCAAGAAAGTGAAGACAAAGTGGTTATGGACACAATAGTTTAAAGATCCCTCATTGTGGCAGGACAATTACAACAATAAGTTAGTTTTCCCTAGCATATCTCATCATGTTAGGTGTGGGTGGAAATCCCACAATCCGTAATGAAGCCTCAGGCAAGGATATCACCACCAATACAACTACGGTACCGGATGAGAATAATGCATTTCTAAGTTGTTAGTTGCTTGCTTTGGTTTTGCATGCGACACATCAGGGCCACTATCGGAGGGGCTTTTGTCGAAAGGTCAAATCCACTAGGGATCAGAAGTAGAAGGAAGTAGAGATAGAAGTGTTGAACAGTGCGCAAGGGAGACGAGGAACGGAGGAAGAGAGAGGAGAAGAGAGACACGAGACATCGAAAGTGGAACCCCAGAAGTGTGTCAACTGAGCACACATGATAGGAATATATAGAGGGGACCTGGGGCGCTATATATAGAAAGACTATATATAGCTAACACTATATATAGCTAACACCCCCGCTCAAATAAAGGTCCCTTACTGTAGATGAAAAAACCCTTGGGGGCTCAAGGGAAAAACCCACAGCTCTATATAGGCCTACCGTTATATTAATATTCAAAATATAAAATTACAAAGTTGAACTTACAAGAGCCTATTCATAGGCATCAAAGGAGCTACATCACTCCTGAATTACAACAGCCTATTCAGAGGCATCAAAAGAGCTTTATCACTCCTAAATATACAACATGTAAATAAGGATAAGCGACATCACTGCAAAAGATAAAATCTCCAAGAAATTCCTTCATTTGAACTTGGGATGTAAGTAGTATATCTATCACATCAAAACTTAAATAAAGAAAAAGAAAAGAAAAGAAAAAAAAAAGTTACAGTGACATTAGAAGAACACAAGGTCTATAGAGACGGTTTGTGGCGCCGCTCTATAGAAAACATAACACATGTGGGGCCCCATGAATAGAATATAAATAAAACAATTTGTCATCAGCTGGAATATAGACGCACATCAGCTGGAAAGAATATAAACAAAATAATGTGTCATCAGCAGGAATATAGACACTCATCAGCTGGAAAGAATATAAACGAAATAATGTGTCATTAGCTGGAATATAGACCCTCATCAGCTGGAATAACGAACGAGGACAATCATTTAGAACGAGACAAAACAATGGAAGCAAATGCATAATTGATCATTCGCTCTATATGCTCGCGGAGGTCCTGATGGCATGCGCACTTAAACCTCTTTGTTGGTCACTGATCATCTACTCTTTCCAAGCTTCCCTTCTTCCAAAACGGGATTTAAACCCTAGGATTCTAGGGTAGACCTCTACCTTGCTAATTGGATATGTTATGGGAAAGAAAGACAAAGAAAACCAGCACTCGAACAACTGGAGTCATTGCTGCCCCAATTGCCAATCATTCATATAGGCTGCTTTACAAGCTTCTTTAGCAGCCTTCTCTTCTTCCTGCTTTGCAGCTCTCCTTGCACCTAACCTTCTGCTCCCAAGATCACTGGAACCCAAGCCTTCTGCCTTTGCCTCAACTTCTAGTGCATGAATATGAAGAACCTCCTTCTTCCGCAGCTTTTTCTTCTTCTTGGGTTTGTTAACTGTAACATTTCTTCTGGTGTGTAATATTCTGAAGTAACATTACCAGCTCCCCCCAAAGAAATTAAACATGAGCTCTCTCACCTAGACCTTGCAGTTTTAACTTCAGCTCTTCCAATCTCTTACGACTTTCCTCACTAAATCCTCCTATCTCATCCAAAACCATGCATGCTTCTTTTATCTCCTCATCATACTGCGAAAGTATTGTTCGCACAGCATTGATATCATTCTAGAAATGGCGTGCGCACTTAAACCTCTTTGTTGGTCACCGATCATCTACTCTTTCCAAGCTTCCCTTCTTCCAAAACAGGATTTAAACCTTAGGATTCTAGGGTAGACCTCTACCTTGCTAATTGGATATGTTATGGGAAAGAAAGACAAAGAAAACCAGCACTCGAACAACTGGAGTCATTGCTGCCCCAATTGCCAATCATTCATATAGGCTGCTTTACGAGCTTCTTCAGCAGCCTTCTCTTCATTCTGCTTTGCAGCTCTCCTTGCACCTAACCTTTTGCTCCCAAGATCACTAGAACCCAAGCCTTCTGCCTTTGCCTCAACTTCCAGTGCATGAATATGAAGAACCTCCTTCTTCCGTAGCTTTTTCTTCTTCTTGGGTTTGTTAACTGTAACATTTCTTCTGGTGTGTAATATTCTGAAGTAACATTACCAGCTCCCCCAAAAGAAATTAAACATGAGCTCTCTCACCTAGACCTTGCAGTTTTAACTTCAGCTCTTCCAATCTCTTACGACTTTCCTCACTAAATCCTCCTGTCTCATCCAAAACCATGCATGCTTCTTTCATCTCCTCATCATACTGCGAAAGTATTGTTCGCACAACATTGATATCATTCAAGAACTTATCCTCATACATCCCTGTAATTTTCTTTGCTGATTTGTAAGCTTCATCTCGAGCACATTGCTGTGCTATTTCTAGATTCTCAAGTTCATCTAATTCATCATTCACATCATCCCCAGTTCCTAGTAGCGCAAGTTGGGAGCATCGAGACGCCACAGGGAGCGGTGGATGTTTGCCAGGCTCTGCAAATGGAGGCATCAAGCCAATGCGAAAGGACAGATTTTCCGATGCATACTTCCATCACCTTGTCAATTCCATGAAGGACTTTAAGCCCAGCAAGATCTTTCCCTGTGTGAGCAACTCTGTTCTCATCATCGCCATTAGAATCTTTCCCACTGTCTTGCTCTGCCAGCATTCTTGTCATGCGAGCCGCCTTGATTCTTTCTTCTATTTTCTTCTGATCTTCCAACTTCCGACTTCTATTAACCCAATTAGTAATCTCACTGCCAATATTACGCTACCTGTGAGGCCGTAATCCTCATAGCTGGATTGAGGCTACTAGATCTTGAGATCTTGAGAGAGAAACATAGAGATTTTATCTCTGCTTTGCGTTTTCTGGAGACGCAGCAAGAGAGGATCCTTCCCCTATGGGTGCGCTCACAGGGTGGGTCCGCTTGGAGCAGACTTTTTCCTGTTTTGTGAGGAGGGATTCCTGCCCCTCACACCGTTGTGCATCTTGCACCTTTCGTTTCCTTGAATATGTGGTCCTGTTCTGTCTTTTTGTTGCACAAAAGCTTCGTCTGGCCTCCTCCATCGAAGCTATATTCTGATCCATACCTGTTGTCCTTCATTTCTAGGTCCTGTCCTTCGCAATCAATGTTCGATCTGAACCTCACGAGCGTCTCACAGGTCTTCGGTATATTAACTGTGTGTTGGTGGAGACTTGAGAGGTTAATCAACCTTTGATCTGAACCTCACGAGTGTCTCACAGGTCTTCGGGATACTAACAATGTGTCGGTGGAGACTTGAGAGGTTTGATGCTGGGGAGCGAGACATGCTCATCGCACCGATGCAGTTGCTCTTCTGTTCTAAGGCCTCCTTTGTTTTCTCTGTGTCACGAGATGTTGCAGAGGCGGACAGTTTGGTAGTCTTCCGACGGGAGAAGAAAGAAGCTGCTGTCGCTGTTGACGGTGGCCTCTTGTTATTGTCGTTCGTTTTGCGGGTTATTCACAGGCCTTTTGCAACGGCGGCAAGTACAACAAGGCAAGATACTCTCAGCTATCAACCTGTGCCTGCTCTGATACCATGTTGAACAGTGCGCAAGGGAGACGAGGAACAGAGGAAGAGAGAGGAGAAGAGAGACACGAGACACCGAAAGTAGAACCCCAAAAGTGTGTCAACTGAGCACACATGATAGGAATATATAGAGGGGACCTGGGGCGCTATATATAGACAGACTATATATAGCTAACACTATATATAGCTAACAAGAAGATGGAAGAGAAGATAGAGAATACCCAAGTGGTAAACACTACAAAGACAAATCACAATGAATTGAATCAATATGTAGTAAAAGAACCTAGAATCTTCTCACTAAGAAGCAATCTCCAGGCATTAGATCTACTGGAGCTTCTTCGTAGAACAAAATGTGCATAAAAATTACAGCTTCTTCTCTGCTGCTCGAAACCCAAATCTGATGGCTTCTTTGGCTCTGAAAGGGGGGTAAAACTACAGGACACTTGCTCACAAATCTCCCAGATCGCTCCTTCTTCTTCTTTCAGTTCAATCTACACTTTTTAGCCTATTTACCGCGATTAGGATACGTGCGATTTTGTCAATCTATCCCTCTTGTGAAAGTCCCCTAATTGGCTGAAAAAGCAACTAGCTTTTTGCATGCCATCCTAATCTAGAAGCTTTTTTCTAATTTTTTCAAATTTTTACAATAAATAATATAAAAAATAGGCTAAAATTATCCAAAAATCTAGTATTTTTGGATAATCCATGCAACTCACACTAGTACTAATGGCTTAGATCACATTGACTCTCTAGATCAAAAACTTCTCTCGCTCCAAAAATAGACTTCAACCTTGACAAGGTCAAATTTACTTCCTCTAGCCTGCAAAGAATCCTTTCAACATCTCTAATATGTGAAGCCACAAGGAGACTGCATCCATGATCATTTAAAGAATCATCCTTCTCTTTCTCCAAGCACCCCTTGATAGGTAAGCCATCAATGAAAGGCATGGTAAGCTTAGAAATAAAATCTCATAGAATCTTGTTCATCCCATTCATCATATGGGCAATGGAATTAGTAGCTATGATGCCAGGAGGCATATTTCACGGTGGATTCCATGCCACGGTGGATTCCGTGAGGTTTTACGGTGGATTCCGTAAACTTTGATGATCGGGGCTCATACACAAAGTGGATTCTTTTTGCGAGAAGTTGATGGGGACGCCTGTCCTTTTCAAGCGTTTCATTAATTTAGTGTGTACATGGGTGATTCCATAGCGGATGATTCCGCAAAATGCATATTAAATTAATTAACGTTTATGATTTTTGAGTGCGCACTCGTAATAAATTAAGGTTAGGATTTATTTCTAACCAGTTGATTTATTTATGTAGCTGAAGACTGCTAGGTATTCACTTTTGTTGGTTTAATTGTATTATTTTACTAACGATCGTGAATGCTTCAGTCGATGTGTAGAGATAGCAGCAGTGGCGGAGGAAAGCATTGGAGGATAGCGAGTATTCGATTTATGGATTATATTTTGATAGGTGCCACGCCTATATTTTGTCATGCCTATTTATTGAGGCATCGATTATTTATTATTATTTTGTATGCGCATGGGCGCATGGTTATGTTATTTCTATTTGGACATTGTATTGGGCGTGCCAGACTCTTTGGGCACCATCCATTAGCTTTATTCCTATTTTTGTTAAAGCAAACTCAAAAGCTAAAAGCTTGCTATATTTTTGTAAATTGGGCTATTATTGAGCATGAAGATGAAATATACATAAAATACATGCTTTTTGGAGCGCTCACACAAGGCATGGGGAGAGATTGCACCCAATTGGTCTCTTGCTCTTGTCGTTCATGCTTTTTACCTTGTAACTTGTGTAAAAAGTAGAGTTCATTGTTCTTAGGGACCTTCCGGCATTCATTACGCGAACATACAGTGTCCAATCTGTGCACCAGTGGTATCAGAGCGGAGCTAAGATCAAGAGCTTCCAATCGCTACCCATCTCGTGCGAAGGTAGAGCTCCTTGAACGACCGGGCTCTACGGTCAATCTTGTCGCGAACCGTCGATACAGGCAGACTTCTGGCGATCAAGAACTCCTATTTCTGTTA
Organism: Lygodium microphyllum; assembly: GCF_053477565.2. Lineage (NCBI taxonomy): Eukaryota > Viridiplantae > Streptophyta > Polypodiopsida > Schizaeales > Lygodiaceae > Lygodium > Lygodium microphyllum. The sequence continues at coordinate 147,592,589 of NC_141147.1, read as the reverse complement.
TTGGAACGTGAAGGACCGGGCTACAGAGGCGGAGGACCACTCCTTCAACTCCTTCAACAAGTCGTGGATAAACAGAGATAAGTCATCAATTTCATACTTTTCAAGCTTTAAGCTTTAAAGCTTAGAAAGCTTTAAGAAGCTTTAAGCTTCCAATTCTCAACGCGAGGTCTTTGAGGACCTCCGAATTTTTCGCGGCGTCATAAAAAATGGCCCCCCCCTCATGATCTGCGCCGTTTATGCTTATTAAGCTTTAAGCTTAAGCAAATAAGCTTAGTCACAGAAGTTCTTCCATTCTGCAAGTCACAATTAACTCCAGGTCACACTCAAACAGTCAAGTTCAGCAAGTATTTTCAAGTCAAATTCTGCAAGTCAATTAAATCGAATAAGTTCTGCAAGTCTGCAACTCTGCAAGTCACATAAGTCTGCAACTCTGCAAGTCAGACTAGTCAACTGGAATCAAAACTAACTTGTGCTCAAAACTCCTAGAAGGACTGTTCCTGCGCAGAAACTCCGAACTGCAAAGTTGTTCATTGGAAGGTACTCTACCCATACGCAGGTTTGCTGAAGCATTTTCAGCATACGAAGAAGGATAAAATGCAGATTTTTCAAAGATTGTGAAAGCTATACCCCAAAATACATAAGCCTTGTATTCCCGAACTTGAGCTACGCTCATCCCGCTAACTTGATTTTGAGTGAGAAAGGTCTTTTGAGTTTTGCAGGATGACGGAACCACATATGGATGATCTTATGGCTGAAGGCGACCTAGCTGACCCTACAATGGAGCAAAAGCTGGACTTAATCATGATGCAATTGGAAGAAGAACGAAGGGCTAGGCAAGCATTGCAAGCTCAACTGGCAAATTTACAAAGAGCGTCTACCGACAAAGAAGAACCTCAAGCTGAAGATCTGATTCAACGTACCATCGACGCAACTCTCGAACCTCAAACTATTCGCAAGGAATCAAATATAAGTAAAAGAAGTTTCAAATTCCGTACTTTCAATGGCATATGAGAAGGAAAAACTGTTCTAGCATTCATTAGTCAGTTTGATGACTATTTCCATGAGGAAACCTATGTAGAAAAAGATAAAATCAAGTGTGTCACTAATCATTTAGTAGACAAAGCATCTCTTTGGTGGATTGTAGTACGCAAGAGCATAGATTGTCCTGATACTTGGGAGAATTTCAAGAAGTAGTTCATGCAGAATTTCCTTCCACCACAATTTCATAAGAAAGCTATTAAGCAATGGGATCTTCTCCAGCAATGGGATCGTGAGCCTATACCTGAGTATACAGAGCGTTTTTGGAATGCATTACTCCAGCTACACATGCTTGAAGACGTACCTGAAGCGACACACAAGCGCAAGTATATGTCTGGACTCCTTGGGCATTACTACACTGAAGTTAACATGTTCAAGCCTGCTACTCTTGAAGACGCCATTTCACTAGCTCACGACACTGAAGATAAGCTACGAGGTAGAGACAGACGTCCACAGCAATTCCAAGCCAATAGTAATTATGGATCTAAGCAATTAAATTCCAATTTTAGAAGATTTAATCTAGGTCATTTCTCTTCATCATCTTTCCGCAAAAATTGGGCAAAACCACCTGCATTACCATCCAATCTCAATCAAAACCCTAAGCTTATTCCACAGCCAAATCCTAATGTACCTAGACTTCCTGCCATTGCAAACAATGTAGCCAAAGCCAAGCCAATAGTATGCTATAAATGCCACCAGCCTGGACATTTAGCAGCAAATTGTCATTCAAAGAAGCCACCTGCCCATATCAACTACCTTGGAGCAATGGACGAAGACGAACATGAAGATATGCCTGACTTCACTGAAGATGAGGACGACACTACTACTACTTCCGATACTTTACCAGGTATGCTTACTTCACATTCTTTATTGACTATGAAATGTTTGGTGCATGAAAAGAAAAAGATTATTTTGCATGATGACGATAGCACTCATGATTTTATTTCAGCAAAATTAGTAAAAGAATTGAAGTTACAGACTGTACCTACGCATTATTGCATCAAAGCTGCATTCTTAGGCACTAGGTATAATGGTACATAGGAAGTGCAAGACTTAGAGATTCAAATTGGTCAATACACTGAAAGAAGAAATTTTCTAGTTGTTCCATTACATTTGAGTGACATTATTTTAGGTATGCCTTGGCGTCACCAGCATAACCCAGATATAGATTATTCCACACACTCAATGAATATTAATTTTCAAGGAAAATCTATTACATTATATGGTCTGCATGCATCTAATGTCTTTCCACTGCTTTCGCATACTCAAGCTAAACGTGCATTACGCAAGAGTAGTAAATCTTATCTCATTTGGGTGAATGAATTGCAAGTAAAAGAAAGTCGTATGCACCCTACGCATAAAGAATTTCTTACACATTTTAAGGACTGTTTTGCAGAAGACCTACCACCTGGTTTACCTCCTTCACGTCCAGAAGACCATAAGATAGATTTGATCCTTAGCACACAACCACCTTGCAAAGCACCATATAGGCACAACCAGATAGAGCAAAAAGAAATCCAGAGTCAAGTTGCGGAATTACTAAATAGAGGATTGATTAGACCTAGCACTTCTCCATTCACCCGTTCTGTTAGTCAAGAAAAAGAATAATACCTATCGTATGTGCATTGACTATCGCGCTTTAAATAAGATCACTGTAAAGAATAGGTATCATATTCCTAGAGTTGATGACCTTATGGACAAATTGCAAGGATCTGTTATATTTAGTAAAATAGACCTTAAGTCTGGTTATCATCAGGTGAGACTAGATAAGTCTGACATATTCAAGAGTGCATTTAGGACACAATTTGGTCATTACGAATTTTTAGTGATGCCATTTGGATTGACTAATGCACCTGCTACGTTTAGTAGAATGATGAACCGTATATTTCTGAAATATCAGTATTGTGTAATTGTCTTCTTTGATGATATTTTGGTGTTTAGTCAAAATGAGAAAGAACATTATGAGCATTTGTCATTGGTTTTTCAGTTATTGAAAGAAAATCAACTGTATGCAAATCTTGAAAAGAGTGAATTCTTTAAAACAGAAATTGAGTATTTAGGTCATATTGTATCATCTAATGGAATTAAAGTTGATCCTAAGAAAATTGATACAATATTGAATTGGCTTGTACCTAAAAACGTGCATGAGTTACGCTCATTCCTTGGTCTTGCTAGTTTCTATAGGAAGTTTGAACGTAATTTTTCATTACTTGCTTTACCATTAACCAAACTTCTGAAGAAAGGAATTGTTTATCATTGATCCGAAAATCAACAGAAATCCTTTGACTTATTGAAACATGCATTAACCCATGCCCCTGTTCTACAGTTGCCTGATTTTAATATACCATTCTTTCTAGTAGTGACCGATGCTAGTGGATCAGGAATAGGAGCTATACTTATGCAAGACAATCATCCTATAGCCTATTCTAGTTGTAAGCTGAAACCTTGTGAACCGAAATATTTCACATATGACAAAGAACTATTAGCAGTTGTACAAGCATTAAGATAGTGGAAACACTACTTAATGGGTTCAGAATTTATGATTAAGACAGATCAGCAAAGTATTAGACATTTACTTAGCCAACCTCAAATCTCTGACCGACATATCAAATGGGCCTCCTTTATTCAAAATTTTCATCCTATCATTCAATACCAACCTGGACAAGAAAATGTAGTGGCTGATGCATTGAGTAGAAGACCTGCCATTCATAATATTTCTGTTTTATCTTTTGATTCTTTGATTGCTATGAAAGATACTTATCATCAGGATATTACTTTTCATGCTGATTGGAATAAATTAGTCCAAAATAATTTGATTCCTATTTATTCATTGACATATAATGATGGATTTATGTTTTATCAAAAGAGATTGTGTGTTACAATTCCATTCCAATCTTTTGTTTTGAATGAAATTCATTGTCCCCCATATCAAGGTCATAGAGGTATCATATCTACCTTACGTATGTTAACTGAAGATTTTTATTGGCCGCATATGGATGCTGATGTATCTAACTTTGTTTCTGAATGTTTGATTTGTCAAAGATTTAAGAGACATCATGGTAAACAGTATGGATTACTTATGCCTTTGTCTATTCCATCTAAACCTTGGGAACAAATTTCTATGGATTTCATTACTGGTTTACCTAATACTAAATCTAACCATGATATGATTTGGACAATTGTAGATAGATTTAGTAAACAAGCATATTTCATTCCATGTAAGAAAACTTTGACAGCATCACAAGCAGCACAGTTATTTTTGAAAACTGTTTTTACTAACCATGGATTGCCAAAAGTTATTATTTCAGATTGTGATTCTAGATTTTGTAACAACTTTTGGGTTACTCTGTTTGCTAACCTAGGCACAAAGATTGATTTCTCATCTGCATTTCATCCAGAAACTAATGGACAAACAGAAGCCACTAACAGCACAATTCTAGATCTTTTACGTGCATATACTATTTCTAAACCTCAGACATGGGACACACATTTGCATTTATTACAGTTTACATATAACAGTTTACCACACACATCTACAAAGAAAGCACCGTTTGAAGTGATTTATGGATATAGATTATCTACACCTGTTGCATCTTTGTCAAATAGAATTCAAAGTGGTGATGATATTGCTAGTATGCATAACAGTATTTTTGATAAGGTTAAACATATGATTGCTAAAGCCTAACAATCATATACCAAACAAGCCAACAAGAAAAGACAAGCAATGAATTTCAAAGTTGATGATTATGTTTGGCTGAGAATAGAAAAACGTAGACTGCAAAGTGTAGATAGACATCCAGTTGTCAAATTAGCCCCTAGATTCCATGGACCATTTAGGATCATTCATAAAGTTAATGATAATGCATTCAAGTTAGAATTACCACCTCATTGGAAAATTCACAACACATTTCACATTAGTTTATTGAGACCATTTAGAGGCCAATTACATGTGCACCCTGTTTATGAAAACCCACCTTTAATAGAGGAAGAGACTGAAATAATTGAACCTGAAGCTATTATAGACACTGACTTTATGACCACTAAAACTGGCCGTAGGTATTCTAGATATCTAGTTAAATTTAAGAACCATCCTGTAGAGGAAGCACAATGGATGCATGCTAGAGACTTAAATGCTTTCCCCACTTTGTTAGCTCCACATTGAGCTAATAACAATTGAGGTCAATTGCTATCCCACCCCAGGGGTATGATGCCAGGAGGCATATTTCACGGTGGATTCCGTGCCACGGTGGATTTCGTGAGGTTTTACGGTGGATTCCGTAAACTTTGATGACCGGGGCTCATACACAAAGTAGATTCTTTGTGCGAGAAGTTGATGGGGACGCCTATCCTTTTCAGGCGTTTCATTAATTTAGTGTGTACATGGGTGATTCCATAGCGGGTGATTCCACAAAATGCATATTAAATTAATAAACGTTTATGAGTTTTGAGTGCGCACTCGTAATAAATTAAGGTTAGGATTTATTTCTAACCAATTAATTTATTTATATAGCTGAAGACTGCTAGATATTTACTTTTGTCAGTTTAATTGTATTATTTTACTAACGATTGTGAATGCTTCAGTTGATGTGTAGAGATAGCAGCAGTGGTGGAGGAAAGCATTGGAGGATAGCGAGTATTCAATTTATGGATTATATTTTGATAGGCACCACGCCTATATTTTGTCATGCCTATTTATTGAGGCATCGATTATTTAGTATTATTTTGTATGCACATGGGCGCACGATTATGTTATTTCTATTTGGACATTGTATTGGGCGTGCCAGACTCTTTGGGCACCGTCCATTAGCTTTATTCCTATTTTTGTTAAAGCAAATTCAAAAGCTAAAAGCTTGCTATATTTTTGTAAATTGGGCTATTATTGAGCATGAAGATGAAATATACATAAAATACATGCTTTGTGGAGCGCTCACACAAGGCATGGGGGGAGATTGCACCCCTTGCTCTTGTCGTTCATGCTTTTTACCTTGTAATTTGTGCAAAAAGTAGAGTTCATTGTTCTGTCAAGATTGTGGGAGAGAAGGAAGGAGACTCACTTGAAGCTTTCTTGCTTGCACGATGGGGGAATACACACAAGGGTGGAGGCTGAAAACTGTTTTCCTCTTCTTAGTTGTGTAAGCCAAAAGAACTCTAGTACAAAGAAATAGAAGAACCCTATATATGGGTCTCAGACCAAACTCAACTAACTAAGGTGGCATGCTAACTGAGCCACGAACTAGAGTAGATAAGGATAGCTATCATGTAGCTATTATTCATGGGCGGTGTACCAACCGCGTCTGCCAAAACTGACAAGTCGGTGACATAAATACACAACGGTCACCCTGGCGTATCACGAGTGGAGCTTGATATCTCAACACTCCCCCTCGAGCTCAATCCCAATTCCTGCACACCAAGCAGGTCTCTGAACTTGCGCAGCTTCTCTGCGCCCAATGCCTTCGTGAATATGTCAGCTAACTGATCCTCTGTGCTGACATAAACTAGATCAATAAGACCTAGTAAAACCCTCTCTCGTACATAGTGATAATGCACCTCAATGTGCTTTGTTCTAGCATGATAGACTGGGTTATTTGCCAAGTGTATACTACTCATGTTATCACAATAAATGACAACTGGCCCATCTGTAGGCTGATGCATATCATAAAGTAGCTTATGCAACCAAGCTACCTCACATGCAACCATTGCTGCACCCCTATACTCAGCCTCTGTGTGCTGGACAAGGCAACTGTAGGCTGTTTCTTGTTGCTCCAAGTGACTGCAGCACTCCCAAAAGAGAACACATATCCAACAACATAGCTCAAATCTGGCCTGGTAATAGTCATATAAATCAAGCTTCCTACTATGCGTCTGTACATAGTAGGGTCTTCTAGAAGCTCACCTGCATCTATGCTCAGCTTCACATTCTACTCCAAAGGAACTGAAATAGGCTTATAGCCTGTCATCCCATATTTGGACAGCATGTCCAATCCATACTGCCTCTGCAAGAGCTGTATCCCACTTGGTGATCTAATCACCTCAATGCCCAAGAAATAACGCAGCTCTCCCAAATCCTTCATCTCAAACTTCTGCTTCAATAGCATTTTCACATGAAGGATATCTTCATCACTGTACAGCATCAGTCTAGACAACCAGTACATCGCTATTCGCAAGGATTCAAGACCATGGTTTGGGCCTTATTCGGTGCAACCTGTCCATGACAATGTTACATATTCCTTAGTAGAGCTTGATGGTATGGCTTTGCAGATACCAATTGCAGGAAAGAGAGTCAAACTATTCAAGAGGAGAGATGATGTAACTTATGTAGTTGACGAGTTGAATGATGAGTTTTATGATGGATTTGATGTAGAAGATGATGTAGATGAGGATGTGGATATTGCATATGATTTTATACAAGATGAGGAGATCACGTTGAGTGTTGAGCTTGGCGGTGATGAGGATGGATAGTTGTGACCTATCTAGAGGATGTGCAAGTTTGGAGGGGGCGAATGTTGTGATAGTACACGTCCACCACTACCAACCTGAGGTTGGAGTTTTTCACCAGGAATTTGAACTCATTAGTCAGCATCATTAGGAAAAAAAATTCCGTTATGTGTGTCTTTTTGTTTTTCATTCAGTTTGAACTGTCGATTTGAACCTAAAATTTTTGTATGCACCGAAGAGTACTTAGACGTAAATAACTGGTGTGTATGTCTGGTTTGTAGCACCCTTGTGACTATGTATGGAAAGTGTGCTTTACTTCTTGAAGAATGTCATATGTTTGATAACATTCACGTTCAAGATTATGTCTCATGGAATGCGCTCATAACGAGTTACTCTAAACATGGGCATGGTTGTACTAGGTTTAAAGATTTGGAAAGGGAACGAGGAACACATGTTCAAGTTATGGCAAAAGGACTAGAAAGAGCTACTTTGGTTGGCAGTATACTTGTGGACATGTATGGTAAATGCTGATTTCTTGCAAAAGCATGGAAAGAGTTTGATAGGATTCATATGAAAATTGAAAGTTTGTGGAATACATTAAGCATAGCATATCCTGAACATGGGATAGGTTTGAAGTGCCTATCCATAAGCAAGTGATTGGTTTGCATAGTTTCTTGAGGTTGTGAAGCAAATCACTTTGATCACAATTGAGCCAGTGTTGAAGTGGAGAAGGATGCTATTATGAAGGAATTCCCTGTAACGTGTCCACGTGTTCGCTCGCAGGAAACGTCTTAACAGTCCATTGGGAAGAGAGTCCAAAAAGCACCGCCCGACACTCCCACGGAATGTCACAGGGTTTGCAATCTAGGTCTTTTCGAGTCTGCCACGAAGCGGAAGCATTCCGTTCGTTCCCACTTAGGACCGACCTGAATCAGGATTCTCCTAGTGGTCAAATTCCTAGAACGATAGCTAGCATCGAACCCCACGCAAACTACTTTACGCAGAAACGTCAGGGTCGAAGCAGATTCATGTTGCACTTGGTTCAAGGAGAATGGGAAACAAGAGGGATGCAAAGCTCCACCTCTCTGGCCATAAGGCATAGTCCCATTCTGTTCCCCTAAAATAACATAAATCGGGGTTCTAAGGCATAGACCTCTCGCAGCGGGTTCGGTCCATGTTCTCGGGGCAGCTAACAACCCCCTTGGTTAGGGTCAGTCAGACAGTCGGGGATAACTGATGCTGCCTCTCCCTTCAGGCCTTCAACCTGAAGCATTAATTATCTTTCTATCCTTAGTTCATTGAGCAAAGAAATACAAACAATGCTCCTAACTTATACAAACACAAACAATCCAGTGGTCGCTTTATTTGGCCAACTGCTAAGGAGTGAATCCTTTTCTCTGAATGCATCCAGCATTCAATCGGGGATCAAATTGCGACTTGGCAAGATCCCCAAGGGTTTGTTTGTTTACCCTTTTGTCCTTGGGTTAGGGTCATACCTTGTCAACCCAAATTAACCAATACCTGAGGTTTCTTAAGTTAAGACAATAAATCCTGGCGACCATGTCGCTCTAACCTAATTGATCCTTTGCTTACCAGGCAATACATAACTTCCCTTAACTTGGCAAATTAGCCCAAGAAAGGTGATGTAACAGGATGTCTACTCGTCCTCTTGCAAGTTCGAACCTGCCAACCTTATTCCAAGGAGAGGCAATTTTATCTTGTGGTTAAACCACAAAGCCATGCGACGTTGCAACTTATTGCACAAGTGTCGCATCTAACTCATGGGATCATTCACCCATCAACGGCGTTTCTTGTCAAGGAGTATGTTTAGTCAAGATGTAGGGTTTGGGGTGTCTTCTTACCCAACCCAACGCTAACCTTGCCAAGCCAATAACGTTTGGGCCTAGGGTTTCTAGGCTCAACCAGATGCCGTTCGATCCTTAGGGTAAAAACCCTAGTTCTTTATTGCATGGGTGCCCAATTAACCAAAGCATTCCGTGAATGTGGGTAGGACCTTTGGGTTTGAGGGTCTTGACTTGGCGTCCAAATGCGACACTAGGCTGAAATTTCTAACGTGCTAAGCCCTAGTTAGCACTTGAGGTGTTCATCGTATCGACTAGTTATGCTTCTACGAATCCCTAGAGAGTTATGACATAACAAGTGATTTAGCTAAATTGGTCTACTTGTCTTGCGACAAGGAACGATGCTAAGCTTGTTCTAAAGTTGTAAATAATTGCAACATGCGACTCATTACTTTTAGGCAACTAAAAGGTTTTGCAATAACTATTTCTTTTCTTGCTAAAGTCATGACAAATGACAATTTGGAGAATAACTTATATAAAACCTACAAGGATTTACATCAAGGAATTATTCCTACAACCTTTCGTTTAAAGCAATTGAATTTCATGCTTTGATAAGCCATGCAACCTTTTCTAAATGCAACTTCGATGAATGAAGTTTACGCATGATGAATATGTAATATGCAACCTTAATCCATTCTACATGCATTTTCCATGGTTTCACTTTCAGGCCGTGCAATGGATGTTAACAATTTTCTCATGCGAGTCATAACAAAGGAAGTTATTGACTAATTGCAAGATATGCTTGTTCTTTCACCGCCAATCAAGGATGCACTTAACAATTTCCTCTTTTTCCCTAAGCAATATGCATTTAGGCTTATCACTTTGGAAATGCATAAAAAGGCAATATGCAACTAAGCTCGTAAGACGAACAAGTAATTTATGTTCATAACTTTGGAAATGCAAGCAACCCAATTGCATGACATGCACCAACCCTTGTCCATCATTCAAAGAGATAATTTCTCAAATGGACTTTTATCTTTACTACATGAATTAACGACAAGTGTGAATGCATTCTTCCTATGGACTTAAGCGTGCTTAAAGCATTTCTTTTATGTGGAATTAGACTCGTGGAACCTGGGCTTGTGGGCTTGTGGGGATGTCCACATGTATGCTCGAGTTTGAGTCCTCCGCGCATGTGCCTTGCGATTTTGGCTTTCAAGCCATCGTTGATGACTTGAACTCCGCGATCTTTTATGCGATATCTGAATTTCCTCCGAGCTTTGGCAAAACAGCCTCCAAGTCCACTTGCTTTCTTCCTTGCGCAGGAATTACCCTTTTACAGGGTGTGGATATTAAGACCCCGGGAAATAGACTCATGCACAAGGCCTAAGAAAGCCTTATCCTTAGAAGATTCTAAGGAAGCTTCTTTAGTTTGTCAGAACATGACGTGGGAGGAAAAGGGGGTAATGATTGGAGAAGAAGATTCGATGATGAAAAGGGGGGGGGGGGGTAATGATTGATGGCGATGATGGCGGGGAGTATAGGCGGCAGCCCAACGCTGTAGGCAGATCGTGGCGCAATAGGGCGGCGGATTTTGGTAGCTGTAGCAGAGCACCCGACGGCTGTAGGCCGTGTGTGATGGCGGGATGGCGACGGCCAATGCCAGCATGCACGGCAGTAGGCACAAAAGAATCCAAGCATGCATCATATTTTTATTTTTTGTCAAGAGAATAATACTACATTATTACAAAATCACCAAAAAGAGATAGAGATATGAGGGGGCCACATCCACATCCACATCTATTATAAATAAATGGTATACACAAAAGTGTTACGTGCATGCATTTGTGAAGGGTAAGAATACTCAAAATTAAAGACCAAAGGCCTTATAATATCAAATATATCAAAGTTTCAAAGAAATAATAAAAATACAAAGGGGTGTGCTTTTTGGGAAAGAGGTGGGGTGGAGTGCGCGAGTGGTTATGTGCCTCTTTCCCTTGCCTCTCTTGTCCAATTGCATATTCCCTTTTTGGTGGTGCAAAAATTTGTTCACTCTCCTCTCTCCTCTATCTTTTGTGCAGAAATTCCTCTTTTCCCTTTTGTTCTTGTATAATGGTTGAAGCTATGGATGAAGATGATGAAGATAACGAATCGGTTCATTATTAAGTGGAAGATTTATGGTTTCTTTTCAGTTTTGAGATTAATGGCTCAGCCATGTGCATAGATTTGGCACGCTTCTACCTTGGTTTCATGTTCATTTTCTGCCGTGGGAGGGTTGATGTCATACTCTAAGGATCGAACGACATCCGATTGAGCCTAGAAACCCTAGGCCCAAATGTAAGAAGACACCCCAAACCCTACATCTTGACTAAACATACTCCTTGACAAGAAACGTTGTTGATGGGTGAAATGACCCCATGAGTTAGATGTGACACTTGTGGAATAAGTTGCAACGTCGCATGGCTTCGTGGTTCTAACCACAATATAAAATTGCCTCTCCTTGGAATAAGGTTGGCAGGTTCTAGCTCAATTCTAACTTGCAAGAGGATGAGTAGACATCTTGTTACATCACCTTTCTTGGGCTAATTTGCAAGGTTAAGGGAAGTTATGTATTGCCTGGTAAGCAAAGGATCAATTAAGTTAGAGCGACATGGTCACCAAGATTTACTGCCTTAACTTAAGAAACCTAAGGTGTTGGTTAATTTCGGTTGACAGGGTATGACCCTAACCCAAGGACAAAAGGGTAAACAAACAAACCCTTGGGGATCTTGCCAAGTCACAATTTGATCTCGAATTGAATGATGGATGCATTCACAGAATGACGACACGCCCTCGCATTCGCACTCCCCTCTTACCTACTTCTCTCTCTCTCTCTCTCTCTTTCTTTCTCTCTCTCTCTCTCTAAATCTAACAATGCTTATCTGACAGCCTCTGCCTCAACTTTGCTATCTGCAGACGTCTTCTCCTCCTCGGTTCATTTATTCATGTCTTCCTGCGGAATGGAGACAGGCCTACATTTCCAACCTCGTTATAAACCCCCCAGATAAGGCCAGGCGAGGGGACAAAACGATGGAGCTAGCTGACAAGGATGGTGGCCAGGAAGGTGAGGAGAAAGCGGAGGACAGGGATCGAGAAGCCAAGGGTGGAGATGACCAGAAGCAAGGCCATGGCCATGGAAATGGCAGTGGTCTATCAAATGGCCATCCTAGCTCAGTTTTTGGCTGAGTTAATCTCTTTGTGTCGACGCGATGGCTATATCAGGACCTGCGAGTAGCATTTAGGCCAAGCGTGGCGCTTTTCCAGCGCTGGATGTCAGAACTTTCCTTAGCAACTTTAGTTCCTTGTATTCCCATGGAAAGTCCAATGTCTGCCTCATGAAGGGCTGGTGTATCATTTGTTCCATCTCTTGTAACTGCGACAACATGCCCGAGCTCTCTGAGAGTGCGCATCATCAACAGCTTATCAGATGGTGAAGATCTTGCCATGATAGATATCTTTGGCAGTTCTTGTTTTCTTTGCTCATCCGTGTAATTCTTGAAGGTCACTTCCTCAATTCCAATGCCACCTTAGAGAATTCCACATTCCGCTGCTACTGTTGGTGGCGGTGGTATTCTGCAGTGCTCTCTCTCTCTCTCTCTCTCTCTCTCTCTATGGAAAATAGATCTGAGAGGCATTCAGTGATGCGCATGCACACACACACACACTCTCTATCTCGTGTACCTCTCTGTCTTCTGTTCTTCTATCCCTGAATCATCATGCTCCTGGCGTTGGGAATGCTCCTGATGCCAGGAGGCATATTCCACGGTGGATTCCATACCACAGTGGATTCCGTGAGGTTTTGCGGTGGATTCCATAAAATTTTATTACCGGGGCTCATACAAAGTGGATTCTTTGTGCGAGAAGTCGATAGGGACGCCTATCCTTTTCGAGTGTTTTGTTAATTTTATGTGTACATGTTTGATTCCATATCGGGTGATTCCGCAAAATACATATTTAAATTAATAAACGTTTATGACTTTAGAGTGTACACTTGTAATAAATTAAGGTTAGGATTGATTTCTAACCAATTTATTTATGTAGTTGAAGACTGCTAGGTATTCACTTTTGTCGATTTAATCGTATTATTTTTCTAACAATTGTGAATGCTTAAGTTGATGTGTAAAGCGAGCACCGATGGCATTGGAAAGCATTGGAGGATAGCATGTATTCAAGTTATCGTCAATTTTTGATGGGCACATATCTTAGGCATGGTGCCTATATTTTGTCGCGCTTATTTATCAAAGCGCTTGATATTTATTTATTATTTTTATATGCACATGGGCACACGATTTAAATACTTGTATTGAACATTGTATTTGGGTACCGCCTGACTTCTTGGGCGCCCATTAGCTTTAATTCTTTATTGACACAAAAGTAAACTCAAAAGCTAAAGCGTGCTATTTTGTAATTTGGACTATTATTTGAGTTTGAAGATGATTAATATATTAAATACATGCTTTGTGGAGCACTCACACAAGGCATGGGGGGAGATTGCACCCAATTGGTCTCTTGTTCATGTCGTGTAAGCTTTCTTCATTGGTTTTTGTGTAAAATACCACAATAGAAACGAGGCATAGACACACATGTTAGACGCGCAAAGTCAGGCGTGTCTATCATTGCGTCTATATGCGCGTGTAAAAGAGCATGTAAATAGATGCGAATTTTGCGTCTATATATCTGCGCAAATAGACACGAATATAGACGTGTCTTCAGATGCGTATTATTTAACCACCTGAAATTGGACTTAATATAATAAAAAAACCAGAGTTAATAATTATTTTTGCATTGCTCTCTAATGAATGGCAGTTCCTCTAGTTGACAAGCCGGATATAAGTAATTAGCGACAAGCAACAGAAACCTTATTATACAATTAGTAGCAAGCATTGCATGTATCTCATAATTTCTCTACTTGAAGATGATAAAAAATACTTTCTTTTTATTATGGAAATTTCAATTTAGTTTTAAACTTGATTATTGATTCTTGAGTATGCACGTGTGCACATGATATTTTTCATAGAATTAATAATACATATTGAATCATTAAGCAAATTAAGTATGTTACAGTGAATGATCCATCTAATATTCAATGAGATCAGCCCTTGCTAAACTATCTACTTCTAGATCTATGTTACCAAGAGGTAACGAAACAAATAAGTCTATCTCACTATCAGATGTGTTGTTATATTGCTCAATAACTTCATCAATATCATCAATCACATTATTATCCTCTTCTGCATTTCCTTGAACATCCTCACGAGGTTCATCTTGTACTATATCACGCATATCATACATTATGGTGTCATCATGTACATCATGATTAATTGTTGGATTGTCATCTGCTATCTCTATGTCGGTAATATTACCATATATTGGTTTTGAACGATTAGATATAGAGATGACATACCACCATCGGTTATTGTTTACCATTGGATGATACACAACCTGTATTTGAAAAACAAAAGCAAGAAACTTAAATACTTATTATATTGTGTATATGTATCACATGTATACATATAAAAAATTTAGCTTTTGCATATATACCTGTTCGCATTGTTAAGGTAGTACTAATGTGTCATTCTTGTTTTGGTGAAATTTTGTAGAGTCAATGATTATAAAATCACTTGGATGACGTCTGATTGTGCAATGCTCACCATTTGTTACCACTTCTTTAAACCACTTCACACCCAATACATATATAAAGAATCGTCTGAAGTCAAGCTTCAAAATATCTTGGATCAAGCCACAATAACCTTCCATGGTACCATTGGCATCCTCGAAGTGAGCATGGACACCACAATCTTGGATATTTCTCTTTTCATCTATATGCTGAGTTTGAAGATGTTTACCCTCACACCAAATAGCATTGAATAATGTGCACTAGTAGTAAAAGATTAAGATCAAACATGTCAATTTTTTATATAAAATATAACTTATAGAAACAAATTAATTGATAGTGTGTCTCACCTTTGATAAGCAATCTCGTGCATATTCCCACTCTTCTTGAGATATATTAATTTCCTCCTCTTTTTCCATTCTCTCCATTTCCTCATGTAACCAATCTATATCAATATGACGTGGGAGCGCATTTATATGATCTGGAAATGAGACATTACGTCCATATCTGGTGCAAAATGCTTGTCTTTCGCTTTTTCTTCTTGCCCTTGCTTCATTATATAGTGTCACCCATTTGCTCATTACATCACTATTGAGTATACAAAAACTATTTAACTTACGAAGTTCTTCTTTTGTTAGCACTTTACTCATTCCTTTTCCTTGAGGTATTATAGAGGTCATCCTCAAGTCTTCATCATCTTTCCATAGTCGTGGTTGAGAGGGGTCCACTTCAGCAAGATATTCAGAGATATAAACAAGGGATGATTGCACTAACCAACCCTCAGCCATGCTTCCCTCAGGCCGTGCTTTTTGCCTCACAAAATCTTTCAAGGTTTTCATGAAGTGCTCAAGAAAAAGCATCCACCTTGCATGAACTGCCCCACAAAGTGTGATCTCATCAATCAAATGTACGAGTAAATGTAATTGAGTAGCCAAAATGGATCGAGGAAAAATGTTCTCCAACAAACAAACCACCTCAACAAATAACACTGAAGCATCTTGCAATGTGTTTGGATCAATTTCCTTCGAGCTCACGTATCTGTCAGGATGTATTTGATAATTGTTTATTTTTGTGTAAAAATTCAAAGATATATAATGAAAAAATAGAATATATACACACCTCACAAGCTCTCCCATCTTGTAAATGATATCACGTACATCTTTGGATACACAATGGGATATGCTAGTAGGAAGTACGAACTGAATGTAAACAATATTCATAGATCAAATGATTAGTTGAGAAAAAAGTCAACATACCCCAAAGTTTACACATAGTTACTCCACTAATTACTATATTCATGGTTAGAGATACCTTTATGAAGGCTCCCTTGAGACATCTCATACATTCTGTGGGTGTTCGAAAGCTACATATTTGTTCCTTCACTATTTTTTCCTCGTTGTTTGACAACATCCAAGGTGCATGGGGTAGCTCAATCTTTCCTTTGGGTCCAATGCATGGCCAAGCTCGTCTCATGCGACTAATGTTACGTAAATCCTCCCTTACATTAACTGAATCACGAGCCCCTATCAAGTGATCCCATAATGTAGATACAACATTTTTGAATATGTGCATGGGGTCCAACAGGTGATTGATCTTGAGTTCAGTCCAATACGAAAGACAAAAAATATAGAGAACCTAACAAACAAACAATATGTTATGTAAAAAATTTATCATGCTAAATACTTTAAAGTCAATCGAGAGAAATGCACTTCTTACGGACTCATGCTGAGTGGAGGGTGGCTGTGGGCATTAATCCATCTCTCCTTCCAATCTCGAATGGTTAGATATTGTGGAGTCATTCCATTAGTAGGGAGAACATATTTGGGATGGTCAATAGAAAGAAATCGATGATGATTGTCGTAGATAACCTTTTTTAAACGTGTCGGCCTAGAGGAAACTAGAGAGGGACCGCAAATAGGACATGCATGATATCCTGATGTGGTTAAACCTCAACAAACAAGTGAATTAATAAAATGCAATTGGTTCAAGTCTTGAATTTCAAATATAGAGTTATATACATGTATCTGAACACTCTTCGTATCCTGGAAAGTCATGCATGGTCCACAAAAACATGGCCTTCAACGTGAAATCTCTAGAGGATTCAGATGCGCTTGTATCTTGCACCCCAATACCTTCCCATAACATTTCTAACTCTTCAATCAAAGGCTCTAAGTAAATGTCCATGTTTTTTACCTTGTGCTTTCAACGAATCAGAAGGGACAACATTACATGTCCCTTTTTAATTGCCATTGATGGAGGAATATTATAGTTCACCAATACCACTGGCCATACACTGTATGAGGTGCTTTTGATGCGAAATGGATTGATTTCATCCAAATCTAAACCAAATCTCAAATTTCTTGGCTCTTCTTTGAAAACGGGCCACAAATTATCTATATGTTGCCATGCCAGTGTGTCAGCAGGGATCCTCCATTTTCCATCACTTGAATGATGACTAGCATGCCATGACATGAGCTTTTCAATAGACTTACACTTGAACATAAGTTGAATACGTGGAACAATCGAAAAATGTCGCAAAACCTTACGAGGCACATCCATTGACTTCATCTCCACTTCGTATCTTAATTCGCCACAAACAGGACACTCTCGTGCGAACTCATGAATCCCACAAAATAAGACACAATCATTGACACATGCATGGATCTTGATATAATCTAGGCCTCCCAAAGATGTCAAGTTATGTCTTGCTTGATCTCTCTTAGTTGGCAATTTGTTTCCTTTTGGGAGCATTTATGATAATAACCTACATATATTTTTAAAAGTAAGTAAAAAAACCACCAACATATATTTGTGTCTAATTTCAAAATAGAACAATTAATATTATGATTCATAAGCCAAACTGAATTGATACCTACTTCAATAACACATTCAAACTGACATTACTCCATCCATAAATTGTTTGCATGTTAAGTATCTCGAGGGATGTACGAAGAACGGAGTACGTACAACCTTCATACAACGGAGTAGATAATGCTACGTATAGTGGATCATCTGGCTTCGTAGAGTGACCTTCTCCCTGAACTAGTTGCGAAAATAGATGGTATACCATGTTGTCCAAAATCTCATCCTCTACAACTTGATGGGGCATTTCATGAGGGCTAGTATCATGGTCGTCAGTCTCCACTCTTCTTGAAGACTCTGCCTCCTCGCGTTGACGTTTTGTAGCCTCTCGATGCCCAGGAGGGAGCATTTGAGGATGTGGCATCACATCCTGCTCAACCACAAAAGGGAGTTTCATGTACGTTGATATATATTGAGTAACAAAGACTAGCAATCTTAGTGTTTAAAAAAACAATAAATACTGGTTATTTTCCTCGGTCCCATTCTCCATATATGCTGAGGTGTGACATTGCAACTTGACGTGCTCGAAAAATACATCCTCGACAACAATCATAGATGCATTTAATTTTGTGTCGTAGCCATGCATCTCGATTATGAAGACATAATGTTTCATCCTCACTTGAGGATGTGCTCGTTGACTCATCAGCATGCACCGCACTAGGTGATGACGATAACATGATTAAATCGAGTTTAGCCGACATGCAGTCTCTTCATGCCTCACCTCCTCATGACTCACCTCTTCTTTCACTTCAAAGAGACAAGAGGGAAAAAAGGAAAGCCAAGGAGAGGAAGAAAGAGAGAACAAGAGAGAGGAGAACAAGAGAAAGAAGAAGTAAAGGGAGGAGACAACAAGCAGCAAGCAAGCATCAAGGAAGAGTAACTCACCAAGGAGAGAAAGAAAGAGAAGGAAGAAGCGCCACCACCCGCCACACCAAACACCCAAGGTGAGTCCTCTCTCTCTCTCTCTGTCTCTCTCTCTCTCTCTCTCTCTCTCTTTGTGTATTAGGATCTATGATTGCATTTTGTATAGCACAAATAAATCATGAATGGCGGTCGTCGGACTGAAATCAGCTGACTGAGCGCGTTTGCCAGTGGGTCTACATTTCAGTACAGACACAGGGATAGATGTGAAGCTATGCTTTCTGTCATTGCGTTTGTGGCCGTGTCCCATAGCGCGTGTATTCTGCGTTTGAGACGCGAGAATACACGCGCTCTGTATTCCACACGCGAGGATACATGCCCACCCAGAAGCATTGACTCTAGAATCGCATCTGATAGTGCGTCTATGCTGCATCTCATATGCGCATATACACGCGCTCTGACCAGAGGGTTGACTTCAAGGATGCGACTGAGAGAGCATCTATCCTACATTTTAGACGCGATTATACATGTGCTAGCCATCTCTGGTAAAAAATAATTTTTTATTTCTAGAATTGTACGAGTTTGTCTTTCTTCTGTGTGTTTTTTGCAAATGTCGCATCCTAGTTCATCTAGCAATGACCTAGATTTGGATTGCATGAATGATACATTGGGCTTGTTTGGCAGAGGGATCAATGCATTTTTTGGAGGTTTTTCTAATAAACAAGACTTCATGGGAGAGATGACCAGACACCTTGGCTGCTCTCTCACAGCAAACGAGGTGTTCAGCGTCATGTCTAGAATGCCTCTGACGTCTTTGCCTAGCACTGCTTCCCAAACACCAAATATCCAAACTCTAATTGCAGGCACTCCACGTGCAGCACCTGTACATGCATCGGTTGAAGCAGAAGTGTCAGCCGATGCACATGCATTTGCAGAAGCATGTGCATCCGCGAAGCAGAGGGTAGTCGATAGAGAGGGAGGAGGGAGAGTCGAGGGGGAGGACAAGGCTTGTGTGGGGGTTGCCTAGGAGATGGCGAGCGATCACCCTCACTAAAAGATCATGTAGAGGAGCCAGTACGCCAGTACTATAGAGTTACAGATACTGGTGGCATCTTCCATGATGATGAAGGAAGGGATGTAATGGCGTACATGAGGAGCATCGTATATGCGACGTATAAAGATTGTTTTGTTTACTTCAAGAATCAAAAAAGTAGCTTGTGGGGTAGGAGGTGTTGAGGGAAATCCATAGGAGGTACCCAAATCCTAAGGGTCAGTGATTCTCGGATGATTGGGGATGCACAAAAGTGAGGGATTTGCTTCACAACAAAAGATCCCACCTCATGACATGCACCAGGGAGTCATTGTGGAGATAGGAGGAGGGGTGTGGAGCCTATAGCCAACCACCTATGTACCACCACATAGAGTGGAAGAAAGCCAAGAAAAAAGCAGTAGAGAAAGTGAAGAGTCACGAGCACGCAGAGGCGCGACGCATCCAAATGGAAACCATGGGATCATCGCATTACAGATCGGGCGGCAGAGTCGTGGAAGGCAGAGTTTGTAAGTATATTTTGATTTCTAGTTTTTTAAAATTTATATTTCTTTCAATTCTTTATATAATTTGTTCTAATACATTGTGTCTCATAATTGTTTGTATATATCATAATTGTTTTGCATACTACTATCGTTGGTAGGATACCTACTCCTAGAGAGGTAGGTTACCATCGAGGCCATAACCGCACAGCCACATGGCTTCACTTCTATGAGGAGGGTCTCATCACTGAGGAGCAATACAACCGGGCTGTGAGGATTCGACAGCCAAAGGAGGTGTGTTTTTCTTACTTTCCTATTAAAAGTATAGCTAATCATAACTTTTTCTTTGCAATTGTACGTAAGCAACCTTGATCTTTTGTGTGTGTAGGCGAATCCTGATGTGGAGCATCGTGAGGAAGGGGATAACAACACTAGTAGCCATGGTGGTGCTAGCGAAGATGTTTCTTCTTCAGATTCGTAGAGGAGCACCATACCTTCTCTATGGCCTTGTTTTCTTGTATATTCATTATCCATGTTTGAGCCTACTACTTGCGGCCATGCTTTAGGTCGCAAGCACTTAAACTCTCCATGTAAATGTGTTTTATCTATAATGAATACATGGATTTTTGTTTTTTATTCTCGTGCTTTCAGATCCATTGTGTTTTTCCCAAATGCATAATTTGATGTGTGGGAGGGGGAAAAAAAACCAGAAAGCATATACATGCTCTCTGGTTTTTTTTTTTCTAGTTTTGTTTTGCGCGTCTAAATTGCAGAAAACGCACGTTTATAAGCGCGTCTAAAATGCAGAGTACAAGCGCTCATACACGCGCTACATAATTTAAAATTTTTAAAAAAATTAAATATCTTTTTTTCTTTAAATGAGATTTTTTGTTTTGCGTTCGCGTTTATGGGCACTTGTGAAAGCGCGTCTATGGGCGTGTCTATATGCCCGTCTAATTTGCCATGTAGACGCGCTGGTAGATGCACAAAAAAAATTAAATAAATAATAATTTTGGTTTTTTTATGCACTTGTATTCACGGGTGTATATGCGCGTCTATTGCACGTCTATTTCTGCGTGTAAATTTCTTCATACATGCGACTATAGATGTGAGCTTGTAGACGTGCAAATAGATGGGCGGGTAGACGCATCCATAAGATTTTCTCTCAATTCAAAAATAGCATCTAAAAATGCGTCTAAGAGGCCTTTTTGTTGTAGTGAAAAGTAGAGTTTTTTTGTTCTTGGGGACCTTCTGACACTCACTACGCGTGCATATGGTGACCGATCTACGCATCAGCGGTATCAGAGTGAAGCTGAGATCGAGAGCTTCCAATCGCTTACCATCTCGCGTGAAGGTGGAGCTCCTGGAATGATCGAGCTCTACAGTCAGTTTCGTCGCAAACGATCGATACCGGCGTGTTCCTGGCAATCAAGAACGCCCTTCTGCACCCTCTGATCGCGAGAGACCAGCCTCTGTACACAGAGGAGCACACGGATACTTCCTTCAACAAGTCGTCTTCATACAGATTATAAGAAAAAATTAACTCTATAGCCAAAATCTTTCAAAGCTTTAACAAAAATCTTATTAAGCTTAATAATAAGCTTATTAAAAAGCTTATCTCCACGAATTTTTCCACCTAAGGTGGAAGTATCTTCTGACTGCCGTCGATTCCACTGAGTACGTCCTGAAGTCCATGAAAATCAAGCTAGGTTACTAAAGCCTTAAACTCCAAGCTCTCTTAATCCTGCAAGTCATCAAAGTCACTTAAGTTTTCTTCAACAACTATTTAAGAGGCATTTCGTACGCAGAAGCACACGAATCGGTCTATTGCTCTCTAGAAGTCCTTGTTTACACTTGCAAACTTACTAAACTAGTTTCAACAAGTACAAAAGTTCGTACGCAGGCCATATGCAGTTTATACACAGTTTCTATGCAACACTATTCTCTTGGAAGACGGTTGTGACAACGAATACCGCAATCGTAAAGAAGAAAGACTAAAAAAGCCAAACAAAATATACAAGCCTTGTAAACCCGCCTTTGAGCTATGCTCATCCCGCTAATAAGATTTCGAGAGTATGAGGTCTTTTGGAATTTTGCAGGATGAATAAACAAAACATGGACAATCTTATGGCTGAAGGTGATTTACCCTAACCAACAATGGAGCAAAAGTTGGATTTGATTATGATGCAGCTCGAAGAAGAATGAAGAGCCCGACAAGCTTTGCAAGTTCAATTCACCAATCTGCAATGATCTACCACCAACCAAGATGGATCGCAACCTGAAGATCTTACACAAGGTACCATCGATGCAACACTTGAATCCCAATCCATTCGCAAAGAAACAGAGATAAGTAAAAGAAACTTCAAATTTTGTACTTTCAATGGATCACGCGATGGAAAGACTGTACTTGCTTTTATCAGTCAATTTGATGATTAATTTCATGAAGAAACATATGCTGAGAAAGACAAAATTAAATGTGTCACTAACCATTTAGTTGACCGAGCATCCTTATGCTGGATTGTGGTCCGCAAGAGCGTTGATTGCCCCACTACATGGGAGACTTTCCAAAAGAAATTTTTGCAGAATTTCCTTCCTCCTCATTTACATCAAAAAGCCATCAAGCAATGGGATCTTCTACAATAAAGAGATCACGAACCTATTTCTCAATACACTGAACGTTTTAAGAATGCCCTATGGCAACTACGTATGCTCGAAGATGTACTTGAAGCAACTTATTAACACAAGTTTATGTCTGGCCTACTTGGACTTTTCTATGTGGAAGTCAATATGTTCAAGCCAACAACTCTTGAAGATGCAATTTCCTTGGCCCATGACACTGAAGACAAGATTCGCAGACGAGACAAGCGACCATAACAATTTCCAACTAATGGTAACTATGGTTCCAAACAATTCAATTCAAAATTTCAAAGATTCAATCAAAGTCGTTTTCTTCCATCTTCATTCCGTAAATCTCGGACACGACCACCTGCCTTACCATCAAACACAAATCCAAACCCTAAGCCATCCCCACAGTCAAACCCCAACATTCCTAAACTTCCTGCAATTACCAATAATGTATCTAAAGCAAAACCCATAGTTTGCTACAAATGTCATCAACCTGGACATCTAGCAGCCAATTGCCAAACCAAAAAGCCACCTGTCCATATCAATTATCTGGGAGCAATAGAAGAAGAAGAACGTGAGGAAATGCCGGACTTTACGGAAGACGATGACGAAATTGGTACTACTTCGGATACTTTGCCAGGTATGCCAACTCCCCATTTTTTAGTAACAATGAAATGTTTTATGCATGGTAAAGAAAAGACTATTTTACATGATGATAGGATCACACATGACTTTATTTCTACAAAATTAGTCAAAGAATTGAATTTACAAACTGTTTCTACACATTATCGCATCAAGGCTACATTCTTAGGTACGAGATATAATGGAACACAAGAGGTGCATAATTTAGAAATTAAAATTGGTGATTATAATGAACGAAGAAATTTTCTAGTTGTACCTTTGTAGTCTAGTGACATTATCTTAGGAATGCCTTGGTGTCATCAATACAATCCTGATATAGATTATTCTACGCATTCAATTAAAATTTATTTTCAAGAAAAACAAATCACATTGCATGGTATGCACGCTTCCAATAATTTTCCACTGCTTACCCATACTCAGGCTAAACGTATATTACGTAAAAGTAGCAAATCTTATTTAATATGGGCGAATGAACTTCAAGCTAAAGAAAAACAGATGCATCCTAGACATACACAATTCCTTGCCCAATTTCAAGATTGTTTTGCTGCTGATTTACCATCTAGATTACCACCTTCACGTCCTGAAGATCACAAAATAGATTTAATTCCTAGAACACAACCACCATGTAAAGCACCATATAGACATAACCAAATTGAACAGAAAGAAATTCAAAATCAAATAGAAGAATTACTTAACAGAGGATTAATTAGACCTAGTAGTTCTCCATTTGGTGCACCTGTCTTATTAGTGAAAAAGAAAAATAATACTTATTGCATGTGCATTGATTATCGTGCCCTAAATAAAATTACTGTTAAGAATAGATATCTAATTTCTAGGGTAGATGATCTTATGGATAAGCTACAAGGATCTGCCATATTTAGTAAGATAGATCTTAAATCTGGATGTCATCAAGATTAGACAAATTTGATATATTCAAAACTGCATTTAGAACACAATTTGGACACCATGAATTTCTAGTTATGCCTTCTGGTTTAACTAATGCACCAGCCACATTTAGTCGTATGATGAATCGCATATTTTTGAAACATCAGTATTGTGTCATAGTTTTCTTTGAAAACATATTAGTATTCAGTAAAAATGAGAATGAGTATTATGAACATTTGTCTTTAGTTTTTAAGTTGTTAAAAGATAATCAATTATATGCTAATCTAGAAAAGAGTGAATTCTTCCAAATAGAAATTGAATATCTAGGATATATTATTTCATCAGAAGGTATTAAAGTTGACCCTAAAAAGATAGAAGCAATTTTAAATTGGCCCATACCCAAAAATGTGCATGAATTACGTTCTTTTCTAGGTCTTGCTAGCTTTTATAGAAAGTTTGTGAGGAATTTCTCATTACTTGCATTACCTTTGACAAAACTTTTAAAGAAGCATATTGTATATAACTGGTCTGGCAATCAACAAAAGTCCTTTGATTTGTTGAAACATGCTTTAACTCATGCTCCTGTATTACAATTACTTGACTTCAATAGACCATTCTTCTTAGTAGTCACTAACGCTAGTGGATCTTGAATAGGAGCAGTCCTTATGCAAGATTCTCATCCCATAGCCTACTCTAGCTGTAAACTCAAACCATCTGAACTTAAATATTCTAGCTACGATAAAGAATTGCTAGCCGTAGTACAAGCCTTACGTCAATGGAAACATTATTTAATGGGATCTGAATTTATGATCAAAACTGACCAACAAAGCATTAGACATCTCCTTAATCAACCACAAATATCTGACCGACACATTAAATGGGCCGCTTTTATTCAAAGTTTTCATCCCCTTACACAATATCAACCCGGAAAAGAGAATGTTGTAACTGATGCTTTGAGTAGAAGACCGACAATTCACAATATTTCTGTGATATCATTTGATTCCCTTATCCCTATGAAAGATACTTATCATCAGGATCCTACTTTTCAAGCTGATTGGAATAAACTAGTTGCAAATAATTGGATTCCTATTGATTCACTTTCTTACAATAATGGATTCATGTTTTATAAAAAAAGATTATGTGTGACAGTTCCATTTCAATCATTTGTTTTGCATGAAATTCATTGTCCTCCATATCAAGGTCATAAAGGAATAATATCTACTTTGTGTACATTGACTAAAGATTTTTATTAGCCACATATGGACACATATGTATCTAACTTTGTATCTGAATGTTTAATTTGTCAACGAGTTATAAGCCACCATGGTAAACAATATGGTTTACTAATGCCATTATCTATTCCATCATGACCATGGGAACAGATTTCAATGGATTTTATCACTGGTTTACCTAACACTAAAGCTAACCATGATATGATTTGGACTGTTGTAGACAGGTTTAGCAAACAAGCATATTTTACTCCATGCAAGAAAACTTTAACTGTATCTCAAGCTGCTCAAATATTTTTGAAAATTATTTTCACTAACCATGGTTTACCAAAAGTCATTATTTCTTATCGTGATTCTAGATTCTGTAATAATTTTAGGATTACTTTGTTTGCTAACTTAGGAACAAAGATTGATTTTTCATCTGCATTTCATCCTGAAACAAACGGTCAAACAGAAGCTACTAACAATAGTATTTTAGATCTTTTGCGTGCTTACACCATTTCAAAATCACACACATGGGATACACATCTACATTTACTTCAATTTGCATATAATAATACACCACATACAGCTACAAAGAAAGCACCATTTGAAGTTATTTATGGATATCGATTGCCTACACCTATTGCATCATTATTAAACAAAATTCAAACTGCTGATGATATTGCTAACATGCATGCTACTATTTTTGATGAAGTTAAAGATATGATTGCCAAAGCCCAGCAATCATATACAAAATAAGCAAACAAGAAAAGATAGGCTATGAATTTTAAAGTTGATGATTATCTTTGGTTATGCATAGAAAAACAAAGATTGCAAAGTGTAGATAAACACCCAGTTGTCAAATTAGCACCTAGATTTTATGGACCATTCAAGATCATACACAAAATCAATGAAAATGCATTTAAATTAGAATTACCATAACATTGGAAAATTCACAACACCTTCCATATCAGTTTATTACGACATTTTAGAGGCCAATTACCTGTACACCCTATCTATGAAAACCCTCCTTTACTAGATGATGAAACTGAAATCCTTGAGCCTGAAACTATTATAGATACTGACTTTATGACCACTAGAACAAGCCGTAGATATTCTAGATATTTGGTCAAGTTTAAAAATCATCCTGTTGAATAGGCCCAATGGATGCACGCTAGAGACCTAAATGCTTTCCCCACTCTGTTAGCTCCACATTGAGCTAATAGCAATTGAGAACAATTGCTATCCCACCCCGGGGTATGATGCCAGGAGGCATATTCCACGGTGGATTCCGTGCCACAGTGGATTCCGTGAGGTTTTGCGGTGGATTCTGTAAAATTTTATTACCGGGGCTCATACACAAAGTGGATTCTTTGTGCGAAAAGTCGATGGGGACGTCTATCCTTTTCGGGCGTTTTTTTAATTTTATGTGTACATGGGTGATTCCATAGTGGGTGATTCCACAAAATACATATTTAAATTAATAAACATTTATGAGTTTAGAGTGTGCACTCGTAATAAATTAAGGTTAGGATTGATTTCTAACCAATTTATTTATGTAGCTGAAGACTGCTAGGTATTCACTTTTGTCAGTTTAATCGTATTATTTTTCTAACAATTATGAATGCTTCAATTGATGTGTAGAGCGAGCAGCGGTGGCATTGGAAAGCATTGGAGGATAGCGTGTATTCAAGTTATCCTCAAATTTTTATGGGCGTATATCTTAGGCATGGCACCTATATTTTGTCGCGCTTATTTATCAAAGCACTTGATATTTATTTATTATTTTTGTATGTGCATGGGTGCACGATTTAAATACTTATATTGGACATTGTAATTGGGTACACCTGACTTCTTGGGCGCCCGCCCATTAGCTTTATTTCTTTTTGGCACAAAAGAAAACTCAAAAGGTAAAGCATGCTATTTTGTAATTTGGGCTATTATTTGAGCTTGAAAATGATTAATACATAAAATACATGCTTTGTGGAGCGCTCACACAAGGCATGGGGGGAGATTGCACCCAATTGGTCTCTTGTTCATGTCGTGCAAGCTTTCTTCATTGGTTTTTGTGTAAAAAGTAGAGTTCTTTTGTTCTTGGGGACCTTCTGATGCTCACTACGCACGCATACGGCGACCGATCTGTGCATCAGCTCCTGGGAAGAACTATATGACTTGCCAAAGTGGGCAATGAAGTATTTGAAGAGCAACTGAGTGTAGCTGACATGGCATGGGAGTATTTGATGGGGAAACTTGATGATTTTGGGGGAAGGAGGAGCCCTAAGTAGGCTTAGACTAGTGGTCCGAGACATGCACACAGAGAGACGGCCCTTGTCTTTCTTCTTCTTTTGGGCATTGCCACCTTCCTTCCCATTTTGGAGTCCCCTTAGAGCAGGGGGCACAACGTTACTTGAGTACATGTGTCTTACATTGGACGGTCCGCCTCTCACCTAGAAACAAGGATTTTTTGCTTCTCAGCTCTGCTGCTGATATGCAGAGAATTTAATGGCTGCCTACAAGGTCCCTGTGTGTTGCCATGGTGCTTCTAGCAAGAATTTGTTAGCATGACCAGACAATTTTAGCTCCTACACTCCTAGGACACAACCGAAGGCGGAGCTTGTTGACTCCCATTGTTGGCCGACTCATGGAGAGCTGAGAATCCTCGGCCTTCACTCAGGCCAGTATTCTATCACACCCCAATTCTTTTAGTGCAATCTTGTAGAGGGGCATGGCTGTACTATCTAAAAGCTTGGATTCTCCATCCTCTCCTCCAGGACTTCGTTCCCCTTCTCCCATGTGGCCAATTGTTGTTGCTGCTGCTGCCGCAGGCGAATCCCTCTTTTCCTTTCCTGTGTTTCTTCTTTTACTCCTCTTGACATTTTGTTGTCTGTTGGCTTCCTTATCGCTACTCTTCTTCTTCTTTGTCTTCTGGCTCGACATTTGTTGTAGGTGCAATTCATATTTGCATGTCTCTCTTAAAGTAACAATAGGCAGCAACGCAATACGGTAGGGCCTTCTTCAAACTTCTACTCTTTCTACTCAGCATTTTCTTTTTGATTCTGAATGCTTCTTCTTCTTTAGCAGACATGGCCAGAAGGAAGGAGGATCTTCCATATTGAGGATGCCATGAGCTTGATGGCACATACTTGATCTTGTGCTACTATGGTTGCTTCTCTTTCCTTATTCTCCTTCAATGCCTTCATAAGCCCTCCTTCTCTCTCTCTTTCTCTCTACCACTGTCATTTCTTCTTCTCCTTCACATTCCAACTCAGATTTAAGATCAGCTTGTTTCCCCGGTTGCACCGAAAATGACAGCAACCCTCCCACGGCAAAAAATGAACATGAAACCAAGGTAGAAGTGTACAAAATCTATGCACATGGTTGAGCCATTAATCTCAAAACTGAAAAGAAACCATAAATCTTCCACTTAATAATGAACCGATTCGTTATCTTCATCATCTTCATCCATAGCTTCAACCATTATACAAGAACAAAAGGAAAAAGATGAATTTCTGCACAAAAGACAGAGGAGAGAGGAGAGAGAACAAATTTTTGCACCACCAAAAAGGGAATATGCAATTGGACAAGAGAGGGAAGGGAAAGAGGCACATAACCACTCGTGCACTCCATCCCACCTCTTCCCCAAAAAGCACACCCCTTCGTATTTTTATTATTTCTTTGAAACTTTGATACATTTGATATTATAAGGCCTTTGGCCTTTAATATTGAGTATTCCTACCCTTCACAAATGCATGCACGTAACACTTTTGTGTATATCATTTATTTATGATAGATGTGGATGTGGATGTAACCCCCTCATATCTCTATCTTTTTTTTGTGATTTTGTAACAATGTAGTATTCTTCTCTTGACAAAAAATAAAAATATGATGCATGCTTGAATTCTTTTGTGCCTTGTTTTCATACTTCTTTGGGTGTCATCAGGGTAAAATCCCTAGTTTGTTATTGCATGGGCACCCAATTAACCCAAACATTCCGTGAATGTGGGTAGGACCTTTGGGTTTGAAGGTCTCGATTTGGCGTCCAAATGCGACACTAAGCAGAATTTCTAATGTGTTGAGCCCTAGTTAGCACTTGAGGTGTTCATCGTATCGACTAGTTATGCTTTTACAAATCCCTAGAGGGTTATGACATAACAAGTGATTTAGCTAAATTGGTCTACTTGTCTTGTGACAAGAAACGATGTTAAGCTTGTTCTAAAGTTGTAAATAATTGCAACATGTGATTCATTACTTTTAGGCAGCTAAAAGGTTTTGCAATAACTATTTCTTTTCTTGCTAAAGTCATGACGAATGACAATTTGGAGAATAACTTGTATAAAACCTACAAGGATTTACATCAAGGAATTATTCCTATAACCTTTTGTTTAAAGCAATTGAATTTCATGTCTTGATAAGCCATGCAACCTTTTCTAAATGGAACTTCAATGAATGAAGTTTACGCATGACGAATATGCAACATGCAACCTTAATCCATTCTACATGCATTGTCCATGGTTTCATTTTCGTCTAATTGCTAGCTTGCATTGAGAGCAAGGACATGGGACACACTGATTAATACGCCTCACGATTTTGAACAATAGGACCTTCTTCGTTTTCCATTTTGTCTACGTTACAACAAACAATTTGTTTTGTTATTCTCTCATTCCATCTCTCTGTTTTTCTATGACCTAGCATATAGTATCATAGAACACTAGTATTTAGTACCTAGTACTCAGTACCTAGCACGTAATATCATAGCATCTTAGTATATAGCACCTAGTTCTCTAGTATCATAGTGCCAAGTACCCAGTACTATGATACTATGTAGCAGGTGCTAGGGTACCCTCTCTTTCTCTCTTTCCCTATTAGGTTTAATGATTTTTTCTCTTTTTCTCTCTCCTCTCCTCTCTCATTTCCCTTTCTCTCTTTCTCCCCCTCTCTCATTTCCTCTCCCTCCTCCACCCTAACCCTCTCTTTCTCTCTTTCCCTATTAGATTTAATGATTTTTCTCTTTTTCTCTCTCCTCTCTCTCTCTCTCATTTCCTTTTCTCTCTCATTTCCCTTTCTCTCTTTCTCTCCCTCTCTCATTTCCTGTCCCTCCCTCACCATGACCCCCTCTTTCTCCCTTTCTTTATTAGATTTAATGATTTTTTTCTATTTTTCTCTCTCCTCTTTCGCTCTCATTTTTCTCTCTCTCCTCTCCCTCTCTCATTTCCCTTTCTCCCTTTCTCCCCCTCTCTTATTTCCTCTCCCTCCCTCACCCTAACCCTCTCTTTCCCTATTAGGTTTAATGATTTTTTCTCTTTTTCTCTTTTTCTCTCTCCTCTCTCTCTCATTCCTTTTTCTCTCTCCTCTCCCTCTCTCATTTCCTCTCCCTCCCTCACCCTGACCCTCTCTTTCTCTCTTTTCCCACTCTCATTTCCCTTTCTCTCTTTCTCTCCCTCTCTCATTTCCTCTCCCTCCCTCACCCTGACCCTCTCTTTCGCTCTTTTCCCATTAGGTTTAATTATCTTTCTCTCTTTTTCTCTCTCCTCTCTCTCTCTCATTCCTTTTTCTCTCTCCTCTCCCTCTCCCATTTCCTTTTCTCTCTTCCTCTCCCTCTCTCATTTCCTCTCCCTTCCTCACGCTCACCCTCTCTTTCTCTCTTTCCCTATTAGGTTTAATGATTTTTCTCTCTTTTTCTCTCTCATCTCCTCTCTCTCTCATTTTTTTCTCTCTCCTCTCCCTCTCTCATTTCGTTTTCTCTCTTCCTATCTCTCTTTCATTTCCTCTCCCTCCCTCTCCCTCACTTTCTCTTTCTCTCTTTCCCTATTAGGTTTAATGATTTTTCTCTATTTTTCTCTCTCCTCTCTCTCTCTCTCTCCTCTCCCTCTCTCATTTACCTTTCTCTCCCTCTCTCATTTCCTGTCCCTCCCTCACCATGACCCTCTCTTCTTCTCTTTCTCTATTAGATTTAATAAATTTTTCTCTTTTTCTCTCTCCTCTCCCTCTCTCATTTTTTTCTCTCTCCTCTCCCTGTCTCATTTCCCTTTATTTCTTTCTCTCCCTCTCTCATTTCCTCTCCCTCCTTCACCCTGACTCTCTCTTTCTCGATTTTTCCATTAGGTTTAATGATCTTTCTCTCTTTTTCTCTCTCCCCTCTCTCTCATTTCTTTTTCTCTCTCCTCTCCCTCTCTCATTTTCTTTTCTCTCTTCCTCTCCCTCTCTCATTTCCTCTCCCTCCCTCACCCTCACCCTCACCCACACCCTCTCTTTCTCTCTTTGCCTATTATGTTTAACATCTTATCTCTTTTTCTCTCTCCTCTCATTCCCTCTTTTTTTCTCTCTCCTCTCCCTCTCTCATTTCCTTTTGCTCTCTACCTCTCCTTCTCTCATTTCTTCTCCCTCCCTCTCCCTCTCCCTCTTCCTCTCTTTCTCTTTCTCTCCCTCTCTCATTCCCTTTGCCTCTCCCTCTCTCATTTCCTCTCTCTCTTCCTCCCCCTCCATCTCCCATTTCCTCCCTCTCCCTCTCTTTAATTTCCCTCTCTTTCTCCCTCTCCCTCTCCCTCATTTCTTCTCCCTCTCTCATTATATACAAATTATACAAAACATAATTAAAAAAGAGAGAGAATACACTCTCCCTCCCTCTCATTCTCTCATTTCATCCCCCTCCCTCTTCCATTTCCTCCCTCTCCCTCTCCCTCTCTTTCTCTCTCTCTCTCCCTCCCCCTCCCTCTCCCCCTCCCTCTCTTTCTCTCTCATTTCCTCTCCCTCTCTCAATATATATACACAAATCATATAAGCAAAAGTAAAAGAGAGAGAGAATGCACTCTCCCTCCCTCTCCCTTTCTCATTTCCTCCCCATCCCTCTCTCTCTCCTTCTCCCTCTCCCTCTCCCTCTCTTTCTCTTTCTCTCCCTCTCTCATTTCCTCCCCCCTCCCTCTCCCTCTCTTTCTCTTTCTCTTTCTCTCCCCCTCTCTTTCTCTTTCTCTCTCTCCCTCTCCCTCTCTTTCTCTCTCATTTCCTCTCCTAAACAAGCAAAAGAGGGAGAGAATTAAACCCTAAATAAGCAAAAGAAGGAGAGAATGAACTCACCAATGAGATATGGCGAGGATTTGGTGGCTCCTCCTCTCCTTCGTGAATGGCGGTGGCGGCGGCAGTGGCAAGCCTTCTTCTTCTCCCTCTCTCACCCTATGCAAGACGGTCGCTCTCTCTCTTGCTCTCCCTCTCGAAATGTTTCATGAAAATGCGTGAAATGAAACACGCTCGGGTTTTGGCTTGTTTTTTTCCCTGTGGGACGTCGTAGCGACACAAATAGTGATGCTGCTATTCCTGTGTCGCTACCCGTCGTCGCTATACCTCCCTTTCCTTGTAGTGATTGTGTCGTAATGCAATTAGTTTTCCCCTTTTAGATCAAATTAACATCCCTAGGATTGGTTCATCTTTGTCGCAAG
Source organism: Lygodium microphyllum (assembly GCF_053477565.2). Lineage (NCBI taxonomy): Eukaryota > Viridiplantae > Streptophyta > Polypodiopsida > Schizaeales > Lygodiaceae > Lygodium > Lygodium microphyllum. Next base: position 147,559,615 of record NC_141147.1, on the reverse strand, counting down.
ACAAGTAAATTGGATCTACTAAACCACAAGGAAATCGCATAGTATGGTTAAATTGATACAATAAATACTCCAAGTCCTAACTAGGGTTTAGCATGTTAAGGACTCGACCTAGTTTCGCACTTGTTGCCAAGTCGAGCCCCCCATACCCAAAGGTCTACCCACATTCACAGAATGTAGGGACAATTGGACGCGCTTGCAAGAAACGATCTAGGGTTTTTACCCTAAGGATCAAATGTTAAAACTGAGTTTGAGTTTGGAATCCCTAGGACCGGTCTAGTGCAATTAAGATTGGGATTGGGAAAGAAGAAGATACCCTAAACGTTGTTTCTCGTCTAATCATAATTCCGTGACCAAAAAATGCCATTCAATGGGTGAAATGATCCCATGGAATAGATGCAACACTTGTGCAACAAGTGCAACGTCGCATGATCTTATGGTTTGATCACAAGAGAGTTGCCAATTCCTTGGAATGAGATTGGCAGATTCTTGCGCAAGTTTAACTTGCAAGAGGTTGAGTAGCGGTCCTGCTATAGCACCTTTCTTGGGAAAAATTTGCCAAGATAAGGGAATTAGGTATTTGCTTGGAAGCAAAGGATCAATCAACAAATTGCAGCGACATGGTCACCATAATTTATTGTTAATGTATGAAACCTAAGGTATTGGTTAAGTTGGGCTACAGGATATGGCCCTAACCCAATGATAAAAGGTTTAGCCAACAAACCCTTGGGGATCTTGCCAAGTCACAATTGATCCGGGATCGAATACTGGATGCATTCGGAAAAAAGGATTCACTCCTTAGCAGTTGATCAAATAAACAACCACTAGAATTGATTGTGCTTGTAATAGTTTAGGAAGCACTGTTTGCATTGTTTGCTCAAGGAACTAAAGGATGGAAATATATTTAATGCTTCAGGTTGAAGGCCTGAAGGGAGAGGCAGCTTTAGTTACCCCTAATTGTTTGCCTGACCCTAACCAACGGGGTTGTTAGCCGCGCCGGGAACGTGGACCGAACCTACCGCATGAGGTCTCCCAATTCGGCACTACTTGGAACAGGAGGACACTTGGGTGCCAGGGGGGCTATGGCCGTAAATCCCTCGCTTTCCGGGCCCTGCACAAAAGGCAACATGACTTGGGATTGGATCTCGAGGCCCGCATACTAGTCTATGGGCAGAATCTTGGATTAGTGATCCCTGTGGATTGTTGGATAGCCTTCGGGCGGATTATGGATAAGCCTGTGGGCTGGACTTTATGAATGGATTCCAAAGATAAATATGATAACTTGTTGAAAAGAAACTTGTTTGACACTACTTTTCTATGTCAAGTGCTAAGATTATGTGAAGGAACCAATGTCTAACTGGCTAATTAATGAAGCTGTTTGATATGCTTCCAACTAAATGTGGTAGGTAATTAGACAACTAAAGCAACCTTGAGGAAAGTGTAGTGGATGTGGTCATGGGTCTGTCCTACGGATGGGTGGTCCCGGTTGGCCGAGAACTTTTCTCAATCGTAACAGACAGCAGGCTGATCTTCTCAAAGGAAATGAATAGCAAGGGTGTTGACCTAGAGTCTAGGTTACAAAAATCCCGGTTTCTGCTGTTTTAGGGGAACGAAATGGGACTATGCCTTATGGGCAGAGAGGTCGAGCCTTGCATCCCTCTTGTTTCCCATTCTCCTTGAACCAAGTGCAATGTGAATCCGCTTCGTCCCTGGCATTTCTGCGTAAAGTAGTTCACTTGGGGTTCGACGCTAGTTGCCATTTAGAAAATGACCATTAGGAAAAACCATGATTCAGGTTGGTTCTAAGTGTGAAAAGCCGGAAATACTTCTGCTACGTGACAGACGTGGAAAGTCCTAGATCGCAAACCCTGTAACATTCCATGGGAGTACCAAGCGGAGCTTTCTAGACTCTCTTTCCGATGGACTGCTAAGACGTGTCCTAGAAGGGAACATGTGGACATGTTACACTTGGTATCAGAGAGAACCAACAAAGGATTTGTTTTTATAAGAAATCTTAATAAGAAGAAGTAAAGAAAATATTGTTGTTAAGAACATTTCCTTACTTTCGATGCTCTCTTGCAGAATTATGAAGCATGGAATATGTTCTTAGTGTTCCGAGTCATGTTTATGACCGCGATGCATTCCTTGGATTATCGACAAAGGATCGATATGATGAACATCCTAGACCGTATTTATAATCCATTGCCTTTGTATGTGGAACAAGATGAATGGGTGACTCAGGAATCTACTACATAGCTGCCCACCAGTTTGCGTACCTTTGAACCAACCTAAAGAGGATCAAGTGGTTGGAGGACGTGAAGATCGTGAAGCTATTCATTTTTGTTGAAGCTCACGTAAACACAACTTTACATGTCGAAGGTCGGAGGGTCAAGCTGAACTCATATGTATACGAGGAAGTGACCCACATAATCCCCGCCGAGCGATAGGATCAAGGTGTTGGGACGCTATGAGAAGAATGGGTACCAAAGGAAAGGATACCCTAATCTTCCGATGACTTATCGATTCCTGAAGATCCATGACCTGAAACCATACTATTATCAGTTCCCGTGGCTAAATATAACACAACATTATTCTCCCCGAACTAATGTACCAGTTGCTTTACTATCCCAAGAAGTATTGTACTCCAAAAGAGCTATGCCCATATAAATGGAATAAGACTTCTTTTTTATCAATGTTTGTCTTGTCTATGAGAATTGATGAAAAGTTAAGTGGCTAGGTTTCTTGGTTGATAGCTGAATTGGGTATGAAATATAAATCATAACGATTAGCGAGTTATAACGTTAAGAATCCTCTATCCAGGCACAACCCCACGTACAGATTCCCAGTCCATCCCCTACATCAAGTATGGTCGTGATCGAGGAGAAGAAGTTTCTTCTCAAGTAGATTAAGCCGCCAGAGTTTGATGAAAAAGGAAGGACTATCCAAGCTGATACTGAGATTTGGATAGAGTCCATGGAAGATTACTTTGAAGTACTCGGTACTGCACCCATCAACCAGGCTATGCTCACGAAGATGAAGCTCACCGGTGAAGCCAGGCTTTGGTGGAAGCAATGGTGCAGAGATCAAGGGATCTCAGAAGGATCCATTACTTGGGAAAAGCTGAAGAAAGCTGTGCAAGAAAGATACTTACCACCTGTGTATCGCACGTAGAAAATGAATGAGTTCTACGAGCTGAAACAGCTGGGTCTCACTCTTGACGCATACTACTCAAAATTCGTCTCACTTTTGAAGTATGCGCCATAGATGGATATGACACAACAAGTGTTGAAATTTTGTGCCGGTTTAAACCCAGCAGTGAATACCCGCCTTGAATCTATGCGCCCAACAGATCTATAGGATGCACTCATTTGAGTTGTGCCCATAATTCAAGAGGTGCAGGCTAGGCCAAGAAGTAACAAGACTTGGACTTATAATGATCAAAACAGAGGAGCATATAGGCCCCAAGCGAAGAGAGTTCAAGCTCAAAACCGGGGACAAAGAAAGAAAGCAAGGACTAATAATATCAATAACTTTGTCCCTACCCAAAGCAATGGCCAAAATCTTTGTTTTTTCCACTGCAACGAGTCCGATCATTTTAAAAGGCAATGTCCCAAGCTTGGAGGAGGTTATCGTCCAGCTCCTTTCCAAGGAACTGCCTGTGGCCAAGGAGCCGCCACCTGAGGCAAAGGAAAAACCGCCTGTGTTGCCAACAGGGAAATGTGTGAAGAAGAAGATCTGACCATGAAAGCAGAGTTTGAAAGGGCGACAGTCCATGCTGCTCTTCACAAGAAAGGCCCAAATTGCCAGTTTTCGGTGATTCAGACACCATCGGACTATCAAGGTAAAGGTTTCAAAACCATGATTAATTCTGGCAGTACGCATTCCTTTATCTCACCAGCTTGTATAAGAAGATTAGGAATAGCCACAATAGAAGCACCTACCTTACTTGTGGAATTATAAAATGGTCGTGAGGTCACTTGTACTAGGAAAACTGCTAAGGTGGAATTCTTTTTGGGAGGAAAGTCAACTTCGGTTAAATTCAGGGTCATGAACCTAGGTATCCATAAGTGTTTACTCGGAATGGATTGGCTTAAACCTAAGGATGCCCACATTCATTGTGGAAAGGGCCAAGTTTCCTTCTGAAACTTTGAAGGGGAATTGATCACAACTCAAGCAGAGGCTGGAAAGCCAAAAATTCAATTGGCTAAAGCATCTTGGATCATAAAGGGAGTTAGAAAGGGACTACATGTCTAATTGATTAAGCTTAATAAGCTAGATCAGAAGCAAGAGCCTAGTGAAGAACCCTCATGGCTAAAGGAGTACGCGGACGTATTTCCTGAAGAGTTGACAGAACTCCCGCCTCAAAGGGAAGTGGATCATGAGATCAAGCTAGTGCTAGGAGCTACGCCAATTGCAAAGAGGCCTTATAGGATGTCCATTCCGGAAGCAATTGAGCTGAAGGAGCAACTCAAGCAACTCTCAGATCATGGCTGCATCCATCATAGAAGTTCACCATGGGGAGCTCCAGTGTTGTTCTAGAAAAAGAAAGATGAAATGCTTCGACTGTGTATTGATTATAGAGGGTTGAATCAATCAACTATTAAGAACAAGTACCCTATTCCTAGAATAGACGAGCTTCTTGACCGTCTTCAGGGTGCGAAGATTTTCTCCAAGATTGATCTCCGGTCTAGTTACTATCAGATAAGGATCAAGGAAGAAGATATCCCAAAGACGGCCTTCAACACAAGATATGGACACTTTGAGTTCCTAGTCATGTCATTCGGACTAATGAATGCACCTGCCACCTTCAACATGTTAATTTAGGATATGTTAATGTGTGCTCATGAAAGAAGGTCATCTTGTAGCTTACTCTTCAAGGAAATTGAAGAGCCATGAGAAGAATTATGCTACCCACGATCTAGAACTGTTGGGTAACAAGTTTACACTAGTGACAGATCATAAAAGTCTCAAGTGGATCTTTACCCAGAAAGAGCTCAACATGAGGCAACGTTGGTGGATTGAAGTGCTGGAGGAGTATGATTTTGAAATCAAATATCGACCTGGAAAGGATAATGTAGTTGTCGATGCACTGAGTCATAAGGCATTCCTTAATTCTCTAATCTTGCAAAATCCATCGACAGCTAGATCTCCAGCCACAAAGGTATCCATGCCAAACAACCCAATACTTGAGCTAGCTAGAGAAGAAACATGCCATGATCTAGCCTATCAAAAGATGCTAATGGAGATCCCTACCAAGGATCAGGATCAAAGGCTATAGGCTAAGTATCATGAATTCTCTATCAATAGTAGACTTGTCTACTATAGAACGAGATTATGCATACCGGCAAGCCAGTCACTCAAGCAAAAGATACTATGGAAAGCTCATGATTCTCCTTTCTCAGGACATCCTGGCTATGCTAAGACTCTCAATGCAGTTAGGAAGAGCTACTATTGGGAGGGGCTTAAAGGTGACGTTCTCAAATATGTCACCGAGTGTTTGTCCTGTCAATGTATTAAGGCCGAACATGTCAAAATGCTAGGAAAGTTGCAACCACTTGACATTCCCTAAATGAAATGGAAATTCATCAGTATGGACTTTGTTGTTGGCCTACCCCAAGTTCAGGGAGGATACAACTCCATCATGGTTGTGGTTGATATGCTTACTAAGGTTGCATACCTTATTCCTATTAAGACAAACTATAAAGCCTCAGACATTGCAAGGTTGTTTATCAAGGAGATATTCAAGCTACATGGGTTGCCCAGAAGAATCATTAGTGATCGTGATTCTCTCTTCACATCACACTTCTGGAGAGCTATCTTTGAAGCCAATCGGGACTCAACTCTGTTTTAGTATAGTCTACCATCCCCAAACTGATGGAGAAACGGAGCAAGTCATCAAGTCATCGAGGATATGCTAAGGGCACACTATTGCCGTGAACCAAAAAGGTGGATTCAATACTTGCCACTGGTTGAATTTGCCTACAATGCTTCTTACCAACAAAGCATTCAGATGGCCCTTTTCAAGCATTGTATGGATATGACTGTCGAAGTCCCCTATACTTCTCAGATCCAACCTTGAGGGTTAAAGCTTCAAGGCAGATGTTGGAAGAGATGGATGACCAAATAAAGTCAATTAGATAGGACATCCAAGCCGCCAAGGATAGACAGAAGGCATATGCGGATTTGAAGCATCAAGATAGAACCTTTGAGGAAGGAGACATGGTCTTCATTCACGTACGGCCAAAGAAGAGTTCCCTATCCTTAGGAGATTGCAAGAAGCTAAGTCCAAGGCATTGTGGACCATACAAGTGTTACAACTATATATATCATCTCTTACTTGACTTGGGTCTCACCTATATATACTAACTCTACATCAATATGAATCATTCTTTGGGAGCATGTCTTGTGTATCTCTCTTGTACTTCCTCTCTCTCTCAACACACTCTGATACCATGTTGAGAGAGAGAGACAGTACGAGAGAGATACACAAGACATGCTCCCAAAGAATGATTCATATTGATGTAAAGTTAGTATATATAGGTGAGACCCAAGTCAAGTAAGAGATGATATATATAGTTTTAACAACAAGATCCTCAAGTGTCTAGGACCCAATGCTTATAGACTACAACTCCTTGAGAACCTAAAGGTTCATAATGTATTCCATATCAGCCTATTGAAGAAGTATGTACCTAATCCTAGCCATGTACTTGATGACCAACAAGTTGTAATACCTAGCCAAGGAGTCCTTGAGCTACGGCCTAAAAGGATCTTAGATGTTAGGGAGAGACAACTGAGATCCAGAACCTTGAGAGAATGCCTCGTCCAGTGGAAAGATTATCCCGAGGAGGATGCTACTTGGATGGATGAAAGCACTCTCTTCCAACAATATCTCCATTTCATCTCGAGATGAGGACATCTCGATCCTCCAAGGGGGAGAGAATGTAATATTTCCACTTAAAAATATTACTAGACCGACTTTTCGCACACTGCGTGAAACTCATGCAAAGGTTATTCTCACTATTGGAATTATCGGCACTCTAACCTGTAAACTGCACGTAAGAATCAAGGCCTTTGCATTGGCAAACCAGGACCGGGGTTCAAAAACCGCATAAACGGCGGGGAAACATCCTCTTGGGAGGAGGTTATGTGGATAAATGTGAAATTTATTACAAATTTTTTTCTTATTTTCCCTCAGTCGACGCATGGCTGAGGGAAGGGAATGGCTAGGTGGGAGAGGTGGTAACAAGGGGGAGTCGTGGGTTGCATGCACAGCCCACCTGGGGGAGGTCCCCTCTCCCCCCCTTGGACCTATAGAAACCCCCCCCTAGGGGGGGGGCGGGGGGGTAACAGGGTAGAGGGAGGCTGCAGGAGACATTGTGAGAGAGGAGAAGAAGCTAAGAAACTGCATGACGTGGCCAAAGGGAGAGGTCGTGCTGGAAAAGCCGTCGCCGTAGAGCCAGGAGAGGCCGCGAGCTGACTGCTTCCACACAAGCCATTGCGCCTTCACTACGCCAACTCCCCGGCTGCTGCCATTAACGCCGCATGCTATCATTGACCTCACGTGCCGCCACCAAGACCTTCCGAATCGTTGTCATCCTCTTCCACGTCATTTTATCCTCCCTCTTCCATGTGGTGTTTTGCCCCACCAGAAGCTTCTAAGGGGGCTCCCCTAAGCCCCCCCTTCCCACTAGATTCCCCTTAAGCCCATTCCTACAAACCCCCCCCCCCCCCCCCCCCCCCCCCGGGATTTTTTATGAGAGAAAGAAGAAGTTCATAAGCCTCTCTTTCCCACTAATCACCCATAAGCCCATCCCTAACCTCGAGATTTGTTGAGAAGAAGAGGAAGCCTATAAATCCCCTTCCCATGCATCTCCCACAAGCCCATCCCTAGCCTCAGGATTTAAAGTCCCCATTCCCATAAGGCCCTTCACAAGAACCCTTCCGCAAACCCCCCTCTTTTTCTGAAAAAGGCCCAACCTCCAACTCCTAAGGCCTTCCATAAGCCGCAAGCCGGTACTTCTTTCAAGGATCCGTACTTTAAAGGGGATCTTCGCGTATGAGGGAGACGGGCAAAGATCTTAAGGCTGCGAACCAAGGCGAGTAAACTCGTAAACCGCGAACGCAAACCAGAAGCCGAAGTCACGTCTACGATGGCCCCTAAAAAGTCACAAGGCGCTCCTGCAGGAGGATCATCTCCTAGTATTCGTGTGGATATTTCATCGAGCCCACCAGTCCAGGTATTTCTTCCTATTTTTGATTTCACGTAGAAGTATTGCAATTATGCACGGTTATTTCATGGTTTAGGATGCACTTATGCTTGTCAAATTCACCTAGCTAAGCACGATTGAAATAAATTGGCTATTTGAAATTTACTAAAAGTAACTCACGATATGAAGATTGGTCAATGGTACTTTCAATACAATGAATGAAAAAAAACATAAGCTGTCTATGCATTTTAGGAACTTATTAGCAAGTTTCCTTTTGTGCATTGCAAAGTGACAAGTCTAGAACAACTAATGACTATCATTACAAAGTCGAAATTATTGTAGTATACCTTTGATTAGGCATGGAAAGATTAAAACGCATGTCGCATTTTTAGACAAATCTTCTTTGTAATGATTCATTAAGGAAGTCGTTATCAACCGTAGGAAATAGCAAAGCATGGAAAAGATTTTAAGGGTTGCATGAAATAGGTTAACTCTAGCTTCAATTGGCATATATCTCATTTAACTACGTAGTAGTTAGGAAAGGTTGCATAATGCACATTCATCGTACAAAGAATTTCATTCATCAAGAGATGTAGTTAGGGAAAGGCTACATGGTTCAATTAAGCGAAAAATCTTAAGCTTAGTGGCATGAATCGTGAATGCATATCCTAGTAGGATCAATGGAAGTTGTGCCGAAATTTAACATGCGCTTTGGTCTTAATAAGAAAAGTTAGGGATTCTGAATCTAATCGTACGTAGAGGCAATGAATCATGTGCTTATGTGAATTGTGTCGTAATGCAACTAGTTTTCCCCTTTTAGATCAAATTAACATCCCTAGGATTGGTTCATCTTTGTCGCAAGACAAGTAAATTGGATCTACTAAACCGCAAGGAAACCACAAGGAATTCCCATAGGATGGTTAAATCGATACAATAAATACTCCAAGTGCTAACTAGGGTTTAGCACGTTAAGGACTCGACCTAGTTTTGCACTTGTTGCCAAGTCGAAACCCCCATACGCAAAGGTCCTACCCACATTCACGAAACGTAGGGACAATTAGACGTGCTTGCAAGAAACAATCTAGGGTTTTTACCCTAAGGATCAAATGTTAAAACTCAATTTGAGTTTGGAATCCCTAAGATCGAACGTTGTCGACCTAGTGCAATTAGGATTGGGATTGGGAAAGAAAAAGACACCCTAGACCCCGTTTCTCCTCTGATCATAATTCCCTGACGAGAATATGCTGTTCAATGGGTGAAATGATCTCATGGATTAGATGCGACACTTGTGCAACAAGTGCAACGTCGCATCATCTTGTGGTTTGATCACAAGAGAGTTGCCAATTCCTTGGAATGAGATTGGCAGATTCTTGCACAAGTTTAACTTGCAAGAGGATGAGTAGCCGTCCTGCTATAGCACCTTTCTTGGGGAAAAATTTCCAAGATAAGGGAATTAGGTATTTTCTTGGAAGCAAAGGATCAGTCAACAAATTGGAGCAACATGGTTGCTAGAATTTATTGTTAATGTATGAAGCCTAAGGTATTGGTTAAGTTGGGCTATAGGGTATGGCCCTATAAACCCAAGGATAAAAGGGTTAACAAACAAACCCTTGGGGATCTTTCCAAGTTGCATTTGATCCCGGATCGAATGCTGGATGCATTCGGGAAAAAGGATTCACTCCTTAGCAGTGGGCCAAATAAACAACCACTGGAATTGATTGTGCTTGTAATAGTTTAGGAAGCACTATTTGCATTGTTTGCTTAAGGAACTAAAGGATGGAAATATATTTAATGCTTCAAGTTGAAGGCCTGAAGGGAGAGGTAGCTTCAATTACCCCCGATTATCTGCTTGACCTAACCAAGGGGGTTGTTAGCCGCGCGGGGAACGTGGACCGAACCTGCCACCTGAGGTCTCTCCGTTGGGCACTACTTGGAGCAGGAGGATGCTTGGGTGCCAAGGGGCTTTGGCCGTAAATCCCTCTCCTTTCGGGCCTTGCACAAGAGGCCAACGTGACTCGGGATTGCATCTCGAGGCCTGCATACTAGTCGACGGGTGGAATCTTGGATTAGTGATCCCTGTGGATTGCTAGATAGCCTTCGGGCGGATTATGGATAAGCCTGCAAGATGGACTTTATGAATGGATTCCAAAGATAAATATGATAAATTTTTGAAAAGGAACTTATTTGACACTGCTTTTCTATGTCAAGTGCTATGATTACGTGAAGGAACCAGTGTCTAACTAGCTAATTAATGAAGCTGTTTGATGCATGTCCAACTAAATGTGGTAGGTAATTAGACAACTAAAGCAACCTTGAGGAAGGTGCGGTGGATGTGGACATGGGTCCGTCCTACGGATAGGTAGTCCCAGTTGGCCGGGAACTTTTCTCAATCGTAGTGGACAACGAGGTGATCTTCTCAAAGGAAATGAATAGCAAGGGAGCTGACCTAGAGTTTAGGTTACAAAAATCCCGGTCTATGTTGTTTTAGGGGAACGGAATGGGACTATGCCTTATGGGCAGAGAGGTCGAGTCTTGCATCCCTCTTGTTTCCCATTCTCCTTGAACCAAGTGCAGTGTGAATCCGCTTCGTCCCTGGCGTTTCTGCGTAAAGTAGTTCGCTTGGGATTCGACGCTAGTTTCCGTTTAGAAAATGACCATTAGGGGAAACCCTGATTCAGGTCGGTCCTAAGTGGGAAAGGCCGAAATACTTCCGCTACGTGGCAGACATGGAAAGTCCTAGATCGCAAACCCCGTAACATTCCATGGGAGTGCCGAGCAGAGCTTACTAGACTCTCTTTCTGATGGACTGCTAAGACGTGTCTTGAAAGGGAACAGTTGGACACGTTACAAGCTTGGAGTTTTCAAAACCTCTGATAGGATCAACAAAATATTTTATTGAAAGTTCTATGGAAATATGTCAAAGATTTTGTCATGAAGTGCATGCCTTATCAGTAGAATAAGAATAACACCCATAAGCCAGGAGGTTTGTTGCAGCCACCATTACCTATTCCTTCAGGCAAATAAACATGCATTACTATGGATTTCATTAGTGTCTTGCCCACTACCAAAAAGTGATGGAATAGTATAGATGGGGTGGTGGATAGACTCACTAAGGCACCTCATTTCATGTCAACCAAGATCTAGTTTATTGCTTCTCAAGTGGCCAGCGGAGCAGATTTTTAGATTACATGGATTATCACAAGTGATTGTACATGACAGAGATTCAAAGTTCATTAGTAACTTTTGGCAAGTGGCATTCACATCCATGGGCACTATTTTGGTTTCCTTTAGGGCCTACCATCCATAGACTAATGGATACAGAATGGATAAAAAATGGTTGGAGACTTACCTTCATCATTTCGGCTATGATGTCCAATATTCATGGGATTCTTGGTTACACTTGGCTAAGTTTTCCTATAATAACTCCACTCGTGCTAATATTAAAGTTTCACCCTTTGAGGCTATGTATGGATATAAGGTGTCCTTAGCCAGAATCATCTTCAATGAATGAATCAATCCTCTTGGGAAAGAAGAATTGGAAAGAATGCATATCTTTCTTTAGTAGTGTAAGATGAATCTTAGAAAAACCTAAGACCAAATGAAGATGTATGTAGATGAGAAGAGGCAACCTTTAGAGTTCCAAGAAGGACATTGGGTTTCGTTGAAGGTGCCCAAGTCTTGATATTTTACTTTGAAAGATGGATCCAGTAACAAGCTTGCTCATTGATTTTATGGACCCTATAGGATCCTAAAGTGCATTGGAGACTTAGCATATAGATTAGAGCTACCCTCTTCTACTAAGATTCATATGTATTCCATGTTAGTCAACTCAAGCCTTTCTATGGTAATTTTCTTGATATAGTTGATGAGCTACTACCTATTAATGAGGAAGGTCTTATTGAGAACATCGCAGAGCCTATTATAGGTCAGCATGAGAAGAAGCTTCAATATCGCTCCATCATTGAGTATTTGATCAAATAAAGAGGTTTACCACCTAAGGAAGCTTCTTGGAGGCATGATTCTATTTTATATGAGTTTCCTTACGTACAAGACACATTGGTGGTGGCTGAAGCTTACTAACTATGGAGCTAGTTATGGTGTAGACCTGATAGTAGACTGTTTTAGAATAGTTTTTATTCTACCTAATGTTTAGAATTATGGCACCTACATAGGATCAAAGTACTCTTCAAGAGATACGTTTTGACATGTGGGATGGTTCGTTTGGATACTTCTACCAAAATTTATGGAAGATTTGGCTCAATAGGTCTATTCTTACAGTAAGCTATCTACTTCATTTTGAGTCCATCATTTGAAGACTTTTAGGCTCCAAGTACTTTGAAGAAATCTTGCTTATGTATATAGTTGAGTATTGCTTCCATTCCTTCATTTCAATCCATATATCTATGATATTTCATTCTCTTTTCCATTTGTAAAGCTAAAAATAGAGTAGCACTCTATTCTATCCATCCTTTTTCAATCTTTGTAAGTTTGTTTTAGAGGGCAAAAACCCTTGGGATGGGATGGATTGTAAGAAGTTGAGAAAAATAGTAGTTTAGTGTGAAAATAATAGTAATACCATTCACATTGACATAGGTATAACAGGAGGGGACATGTAAATTTTCTCATCTTCTTCATACATTAATACATTATTGTCCTTCTCCTCCTCACCTTGCTCTCAGCTTCAATGGCTTCTTACTTATTTATGTCTTTCTCTCCTCTATTCTAATCTTTCTCTCTTCTTGTTACTCTCTTTCTCTCAATTCTAAATTCCTTCATCTCTCTCTTTTGCAGTCTTCTCTCTCACCTCTTTCTCTCTCTCGAGTTCACTTCTTGATATCTTTCATCCAAGATGAAACTAATTCACTCTCAGGAATGTACCTCATGCTAACAGAGAACCATTCAAGACACTCATCCCATCAACGTGCACACAAGAGAAAACCATCGACGAAGAAGGTGATCATTTGCTTTGTGTAGGTGCCTCTTGGAAACATACCCTCGGGGTTGGATAGGAATCGTCCTCAATTGCTATTGGCTAGATGTGGAGTCAATGAATGTGGAGAACCACGCAAAGCACATGCAGACTATCCATTGAGCTTTTGCAATAAGATGGTTGTGAAATTTGACAAGATAGCAAGGATAAGTATTGCCAGTATGAGTGGTCATATAATCACTATCTATAATAGATTCAGGAATTAAAAGTTCATGATCATCTTCAAGTAATGGTGGAGAATTTTACTACACAGGATGGACAAGTAATGAACCTTCAAAGGGATGAAGAAGACTAATATGAAAGGTATTATGAATTTTCCAATAAGAGGGCAGTTTTTATTTAAAAGAATTAGTATTTACACAATAAAGATCTTTGAATGGTTTATAAAATCTAGGTGCAAGTTTAATATTAGGATTCTTCTCAACGCTATGCAATCTACATTTCTCAATTCACAACCAAACATAGTAACCTTATTTAAATCACATAGCTTGGCATTTCTTATTAGCTTATTCAATATAGGAATACTTGGGCCTTAGCAATCAATTGTTTAACTTGTTCCAAAATAATGAAATGAGTATGGATCGAATCAATTGTAGAAGCACTTTTTGACTTAAATACAATGTTGGTGTTGGCATTTTGCGACCATAGATGATTTTCCCATGTGTTGGGTGAAGAGATAGTATATGCATGAGTTAAATCAAGAATAATGCTATTAGTATCTTCCGTTTTGCCATTAGTCTCAGGGTGAAAGGTTGAAGTAAAATCAATTTTAGCACCAAGATTAGAGGGTATAGTTATCTAAAAGTTACTGCAAAAAGGGGAATCACGATGAGATACAATAATGTTTGGCAAACCATGTTATACAAAGATATAGTTAAGAAAAAGATTAGCATTTTTTTTGTGAAGCCATTAGATTTTTCTTGCATGGAGTAAAATATGCTTGCTTACTAAATCTATCAATTATAGTATAAAGCATATTATTTTGTGAAGAAGTTAGTAGCAAACCAGTAATAAAGTCCATTGAGATTTGTTCCCAAGGGGAGTTAGGAAGTTATAAAGGCATTGACAAATAAGACATTTAGAAACAAAGAAAGAAACATCTTGATTCATATGACGCTAGTAAAAATCTCATTGCAAATTATGGAGAGTAGAAATGATGCCACAATGACCCATATAAGGTGGATTATAAATTTCTTGGAAAACAAAATGATGAAAGATTTGAGTAACACACAAACATTTCTCATAAAAGAGGAACCCATCTGAGACAAAAAAACTACTATCATGAATCCATTAATTTCGAGACAAATTCAACCAAGCATCATGAAAATTAAAGTCATGTAAAAAAAAGAAATTTACCTTCATGTTGAATATGCATCAAATGCATATTATAATCAATATATTCATACCTACAAGGCATACCTAAAATTACATCGGTAGATTAAAACGGTGCTACTAGAAAATTTCATTTTTCTCTATAAGGTCCAATGTAAATTTGTAATCCATGTACTTCTTTAGTTTCGTGAATACGCGCGCGAGTTTATGAAAGTCGCTCATCGCAGTCGAGGACAATTTTGCAAGATGGGAGCAAAGGACAATGAAGAGTACTTGACTCAAGGTAAATACATGGAGTAAAAAGAATGGTTAAGTTTCACATTTAATCAAACACATGTGGGCAAGGTAAGACGAAGTGGGGATACAAGGATTGCAATCTTCACTATACATCATTTCGGCTTAGATGAGAATGTTTATGTTTGGGTATGAAGATTTAGCCTTTCATAACACAAGATCTAATACACAGAATTCTTGAATTGATGCTGTCAAAGGATAGCAGTATAAGCTCACTGTATCTATTCTCAAGAGATGTTCAAAGCTTGGACACAAGAGAGAGTAATATGCCATGGATATGCATGAAAAGAGAGGCAAATTAAAAGTGTATTTGGCAAAGTTCATATGGTACTTCCTTCATCTCAATAATTGTTAGAGGTGCTATAAGTGTGTATAAAGAAAGGGAGTATTAAAGTCACCAAAGGTTGAGAAAGGAGAAGTGGAGTAATGAAGAAAGGAACTTCCTAAGAATGAATTTAGCACAGACACTCAGATTCTCCTTGAGAGATTTCACCAATAAGGGGTAAGATGAGGTAACTTTGTCTTTATCCCTTACGATTTAACTTGGACAGAATATTCAATCATAGTGGCTTAGAAGTGGCCTAAGAGACAAGCCAGTGTGGATACTCAGAGTTGGAGCTAAGCATCAAGTTGCCTTGAATCATGCTCCTTATGAATAGTAGCATGCTCATTTCCATAATCATGTAGATTGTTTTTATGAAATTGTTTGCATGAATTTACACTACCTTGGAAGATCCATCATGATCCAGAGTTTTGCCAAACAAAAAAACTTTCATCTTTATCTTCTTTAGACTACAGTTAGAGTGCAGTTAAACCATCTTTTCCCTGCAACATATTAAGTGTGTTCTCTTCAAATGCCATCATCTTGCAGTCAATAGTTGAGAAAGGCAATCTAGCAATGCATGGCTATGCTGTATTCTTGTCAAAGCAAGCTGGTTCTTCTCCGCTTCTCCAATGAGGTGCTCCATGTCAATGAAAACCACATACAAAGGGGTACTGCGGTTTCTTTGGCCTTTGGTGAAGATCTCCACTGAATGTGATGAAAGGAATACCCCAACTGCTTCCAAGATGTAGAATGCACTCAAAATAAGTCATCTCCATCACATTAATGGTTCTTCAGAAAGCCAATGTCTTTGGCATTAATCTGAAAGCATTGAGATGACAGCAAATGATGTTGTACTTCAAAACCATGCCATGGCCATTCCTGCACACACGTCATGACCGAGATCTTGCTCTATACTTCTTGGGATGAGGGTTCCACATGGGCGAATGCACATCTTCTGGCCCAATCATTGCAGCAAGACGTGTTTCATCGAGACACAAGCTATAAAATAGCACACAAACTCTCAAAATGGCTGATGCTCTACATGTGCAATGATCTCCCATATGGAATTTGGTGCATGTTTGGTCGTTTAGGCTACACTCAAGGTGCTATATCTTCAAGCTCCATGACCATGACTATCATCTTCCCAAACCTAAGTTGGTCATCATAGGTGATGGAGGAACTTTTAAAAAACCTATCTTTTTTTAATAAAAGTGTTGATCTTCCTTTTTCATCTTTGTCATCATCCCTAGAAGCACGTATTCTTGAATACCTTTTTTTCATGATAGTTTTCTAAGGCTAATAGTAGCCTTCACTTGGTAGCTTTTAATAAAGGGCAGGGAATTCCTTCATAACAGTGCCCTCCTCCACTCCAACATTGGCTCAATTGTGATCAAAGTAATTTGCTTCACAACCTCAAAAAACTATGCAAACCAATCACTTGCTTATGGACAGGCAGTTCAAACCTATCCCATGTTCAACATATGATATGCTTAATGCATTTCACAAACTTTCAATTTTCATATGAATCCTATCAAACATGCTTTTGCAAGCAATCAGCATTTACGATACATGTCCACAAGTATATTGCCAACCAAAGTAGCTCTTTCTAGTCCTTTTGCCACAACTTGAACATGTGTTCCTCGGTCCCTTTCCAAATATTTAAACCTAGTACAACCCTGCCCACCTTTAGTGTAACTCATTATAAGCACATTTCATGAGAAAAAATATTGAACGTAAATGTTATCAAACATATGACATTCTTCAAGAAGTAAAGCACACTTTCCATACATAGTCACAAGGGTGCTACAAACTAGACATACATGCTGGTTATTTACGTCTAAGTATTGTTCGGTGTATACAGAAATTTTAGGTTCAAACCGACTGTTCAAACTGAATGAAAAACAAAAAGACACACAACGGAAAACAATTTCCTAATGATGCTGACTAATGAGTTCAAATTCCTGGTGAAAAACTCCAACCTTAGGTTGGTAGTGGTGGACGCGTATTGTCACAACATTCGTCCCCTCCAAACTTGCACATCCTCTAGATGGGCCACAACTATCCATCCTCATCACCGCCAAGCTCAACGGTCAACGTGATCTCCTCATCTTCTATAAAATCATATGTAATATCCACATCCTCATCTACATCATCTCTTGCATCCAATCCATCATAAAACTCATCATCCAACTCGTCAACTACATAGGTTGCATCATCTCTCCTCTTGAACAGTTTGACTCTCTTTCCTGTAATTGGTATCCGCAAGGCCATACCATCAAGCTTTGCTAAGGAATATGTAGCATTGTCATGGACATGTTGCACCAAATAAGGCCCAAACCATGGTCTTGAATCCTTGTGGATAACACTGTACTAGTTGTCTAGACTGCTGCTATCATAGACCAACACCCAATCTCACTCCTCAATATCTCTAGGTCTCAATCTATGTTTGCTATCAAATCGGTCTTTACTGAGAATTCTGGCCTCTTTGAGACTCTAGTCAGCTCTCTCAATATCCTCCAATCTCCTCTCCACCTGACGATTATGAAAAGTCAAAAGATCCTCTCTAGTCATCTCATCGTGTTGTCATAGTAAAGCACTCCAAGTAAGTGTGCAAGTCTCTATAGGCATGAGTAGTTTCTGTCCATACAACAATTGAAAACGGGCCGCAAATTATCTATATGTTGCCATGCCGGTGTGTCTGCAGGGATCCTCCATTTTCCATCACTTGAACGATGACTAGCATTCCATGACATGAGCTTTCCAATAGACTTACACTTGAACATAAGTTTTATGCGTGGAACAATCGAAAAATGTCGCAAAACCTTACGAGGCACATCCATTTAATTCATCTCCACTTCATATCTTGATTCGCCACAAACAGGACACTCTCGTGCAAGCTCATGAATCCCATGAAATAAGACACAATCATTGACACATGCATGGATCTTGACATAATCGAGGCCTCCCAGCGATGTCAAGTAATGTCTTGCTTGCTCTCTCTTAGTTGGCAATTTGTTTCCTTTTGGAAGCATTTGTGATAATAACCTACATATATTTTTAAAAGTGAGTTGAGGGTCTCATCACTGAGGACCAATACAACCGAGCTATGAGGATTCAACAGCCAGAGGAGGTATGTTTTTCTTACTTTCCTATTAAAAGTATAGCTAATTATAACTTTTTCTCCACCATGTCTACGTAAGCAACCTTGATCTTTTGTTTGTGTAGGCGAACCCGGATGTGGAGCATAGCAAGGAGGGATATAGTGACGCTAGTAGCCATGGTGGTACTAGCGAAGATTTTTCTTCTTCAGATTCGTAGAGGAGCACCATACCTCCTCTATGGCCTTGTTTTCTTGTATATGTATTATCCATCTTTGAGCCTACTGCTTGCGGCCACGCTTTAGGTCGCAAGCACTTAAACTTCCCATGTAAATGCTTTTGATCTATAATGAATACATGGACTTTTATTTTCAATTCTCGTGCTTTTAGATCCATTGTCTTTTTTCCAAACGCACAATCTGATATATTTAAGGGGGAAAAAAAAACCAGAGAGCATGTGATTGCCAACCACATGCTCTTTGGTTTTTTTTTTCAAGTTCTGTTTTGCGCGTCTATCCGCGCGTCTAAATTGCAGAAAATGTGCGTTTATAAGCGCGTCTACAATGTAGAGTACACGCGCTTATACACACGCTAGATAATTTAAATTTAAAAAAGAAATTAAATATATTTTTAAAAAAATGAGATTTTTTGTTTTCCGTTCACGTCTATCGGTGCTTGTAAAAGCGCGTCTATATGCTCGTCTAACTGCCAAATAGATGCACAAAACAAATTAAATAAATAGCAATTTTGGTTTATTATGTGCTTGTATTCACACGTGTATATGTGCGTCTATTGCGCGTCTATTTTTGCGTGTAAATTCGTTCATACACGCGATTATAGACACAACACTGTAGATGCGCAAATAGACGGGCGGATAGACGTGCCCGTAAGATTTTCTCTATATTCAAAAATCGCATCTAAAAGTGTGTCTATGATGCCTTTTTGTTGTAGTGCTTCTTCTTCTTCTCCTTCACAGATTCCCTCCTTTTTCTTTGCAGTTGTCCCCTCTCTTTTTGTGGTGGATCGGCGGTGGCAGCGACCTCTCTCTCTCTCTCTCTCCCAATCTCCCTTTTGCACGTTGATCTCTCTCACTTCTTCACTCTATACACTGTTCATCAACAAAAAGAAAAAGAAGTAAAGAAAAGAGAGAAACAAAGAGAGAAGAGATAATGCACTTACCTCAAAGCTTGAAGAAGAATCCTTTCGTGCTTCTCTCCTTCTTCTTCTTCTCCTTCATGGGTTCCCTCCTTCTTCTTTGCAGTTTTCCCCTATCTTTTTGTGGTTGATTGGCAGTGGCAACGACCTCTCTCTCTCTCTCTCTCGCTCAATCTCCATTGCGCATGTTGATCTCTCTCACTTCTTCTCTCTATACACTCTTCATCAACAAAAAGAAAGAGAGAAGTAAAGAAATAAGAAAAACAAAGAGAGAAGAGATAATGCACTTACCTCAAAGCTTGAAGAAGAATCCTTTCGCGCTTATCTCCTTCTTATTCTTCTCCTTCATGGGTTCCCTCCTTCTTTGCAGTTGTCCCCTATCTTTTTGTAGTGGATTGCGGGTGGCAGCAACCTCTCTCTCTCTCTCAATCTCCCTTGCGCATGTTGATCTCTCTTACTTCTTGTCTCTATACACTCTTCATCAACAAAAAGAAAGAGAGAAGTGAATAAAAGAGAAAAACAAAGAGAGAAGAGATACTGCACTTACCTCAAATCTTGAAGAAGAATCCTTTCGCGCTTATCTCCTTCTTCTTCTTCTCCTTCACGGGTTTTCTCATTCTTCTTTGCAAGTGTCTCCTCTCTTTTTGTCGTGGATTGGCGTTGACAGTAACCTCTCTCTCTCTCTCTCAATCTCCCTTGCACACATTGATCTCTCTCACTTCTTCTCTCTATACCCTCTTCATTAACAAAAATAAAGAGAGAAGTAAAGAAAATAGAAAAACAAAGAGAGAAGAGATAATGCACTTACCTCAAAGCTTGACGAAGAATCCTTTCGCGCTTATCTCCTTCTTATTTTTCTCCTTCATGCGTTCCCTCCTTCTTCTTTGCAGTTGTCCCCTATCTTTTTGTGGTGGATTGTTGGTGGCAGCGACCTCTCTTTCTCTCTCTCTCAATCTCCCTTGTGCACGTTGATCTCTCTCACTTTTTCTCTCTATACACTTTTCATCAACAAAAAGAAAGAGAAAAGTAAAGAAAAGAGAAAAACAAAGAGAGAAGAGATAATGCATTTACCTCAAAGCTTGAAGAAAAATCCTTTCGCGCTTATCTCCTTCTTTTTCTTCTCCTTTACAGGTTCCCTCCTTCTTCTTTGCAATTGTCCCCTCTCTTTTTGTGCTGGATTGTGGGTGGTAGCGATCTCTCTCTCTCTCTCTCAATCTCCCTTGTGCACATTGATCTCTCTCACTTCTTCTCTCTATACACTCTTCATCAACAAAAAGAAAGAGAGAAGTAAAGAAATGAGAAAAACAAAAGAGAGAAGAGATAATGCACTTACCTCAAAGCTTGAAGAAGAATCCTTTCGCGCTTATCTCCTTCTTCTTCTCCTCCTTCACGAGTTCCCTCCTTCTTCTTTGTAGTTGTCCCCTCGATTTTTGTGGTGGATTGGCAGTGGCAGCGACCTCGTTCTTGCGCACGTTGATCTCTTTCACTTCTTCTCTCTATACACTCTTCATCAATAAAAGGAAAGAGAGAAGTAAAGAAAAGATAAAAAGAAAGAGAGAAGAGATAACGCTTTACCTCTGAAGAAAAATCCTTTTGCGCTTCTCTCCTCCTTCTCCTTCTCCTTCATGGGTTCCCTTCTTCTTCTTTGCAGTTGTCCCCTATCTTTTTGTGGTGGATTGGCAGTGACCGCGACCTCTCTCTCTCTCTCTCTCTTTATCACCCTTGGGCACCTTGATCTCTCTCACTTCTTCTCTCTATACACTCTTCATCAAAAAAAAGAAAGAGAGAAGTAAAGAAAAGAGAAAAACAAAGAGAGAAGAGACAATGCACTTACCTCAAAGCTTGAAGACGAATCCCTTCATACTTCTCTCATTTTTTTCTCCTTCGGGAGTTCCTTCCTTCTCCTTTACACTTGTCTCCTCTCTCTTCGTTGATGACGGCTGTGGTGACGGCTTCTCTCTCTCTCTCTCTCTCTCTCTCTCTCTCTTGCTTGTTTACAAACCTGTAAAATTCCATGCTCGAGTTTTAACACTTTTTTATGAAGCCTCTCTCTTACCCGTTTTTTATTTCTCTCCATTAGTCTCTTCCTTTCCCTCCCTTCATCTCTCTATTTCTCTTCCTCCTTCCCTCCCCACTGTCACTCAGCTCATCTCATTGCAAAGACAATCAAAGATAGAAAATAAAAACCTTAAGAAACAAAGATATTGAAAGAAATATCACCCAGCTCTCTTTATCTCTCTCTCTCCCCTCTCCCTTTACTTTTCTTTCTTAACCTTCTCTCTCATTCTCTCATTGTTTTCCTATTTCTCTCTCCCTCTCTCTCGCTCTCTTATTTTTCTCTCTATCTCTCTTTCTCCCCCTCTCTCTCTTCTTTTCACTCTCCTTCCTCTCTTTACCTCACCCTTCTTTTCTACCTCCTTCTCCTCTTTTCCTTCCCTCTCCCTCTCTCTATTTCTCTCCCCCTCTGGTGCACAGATCGGATGCTGTATGCTCGCATAATGAATGCCGGAAGGTTCCAAGAACAATAGAACTCTACTTTTTGCACAAAAATCAAGGTAAAAAGCATAAACGACATGAACAAGAGACCAATTGGGTGCAATCTCCCCCCATGCCTTGTGTGAGCGCTCCACAAAGCATGTATTTTTATGTATTAATCATCTTCAAGCTCAAATAATAGCCCAAATTACAAAATGGCAAGCTTTTAGCTTTTGAGTTTGCTTTAGCACAAAATGGGAATAAAGCTAACGGGCGGTGCCCAAAGAGTCTGGCATGCCCAATATAATGTCCAAGTACAAATAACATAATCGTGCGTCCATGCGCATACCAAATAATAAATAAATATCCAACGCCTCAATAAATAGGCATGACAAAATATAGGCGTCATGCCTAAGGTATGCGCCCATCAAAATATACATGATAAATCAAATACTCGCTATCCTTCAATGCTTTCCTCCGCCACTGCTGCTATCTCTACACATCAACTGAAGCATTCACAATTGTTAGTAAAATAATACAATTAAACCAAGAAAAGTGAATACCTAGCAGTTTTCAGCTACATAAATAAATCATCTGGTTAAAAATCAATCATAACCTTAATTTATTACGAGTGCGCACTCTAAACTCATAAACGTTTATTAATTTAATATGCATTTTGCGAAATCACCCGCTATGGAATCACCCATGTACACACTAAATTAATGAAACACCCGAAAAGGACAGGCGTTCCCAAACCATCAACTTCTCGCACAAAGAATCCACTTTGTGTATGAGCCTCGGTCAACAAAGTTTACGGAATCCACCGTAAAACCTCACGGAATCCACCGTGAAATATGACTCATGGCATCATACCCCCCGGGGTGGGATAGCAATTGACCTCAATTGCTATTAGCTCAATGTGGAGCTAACAGAGTGGGGAAAGCATTTAAGTCTCTAGCATGCATCCATTGTGCTTCCTCTACAGGATGGTTCTTAAATTTAACTAGATATCTAGAATATCTTCGACCAGTTCTAGTTGTCATAAAGTCAGTGTCTATGATAGCTTCAGGTTCAAGTATTTCAGTCTCTTCCTCTAACAAAGGTGGGTTTTCATAAACAGGGTGTACAGGTAATTGGCCTCTAAAGGGTCTTAATAAACTAATATGAAATGTGTTGTGAATTTTCCATTGGGGTGGTAATTCTAGCTTGAATGCATTGTCATTAATTTTATGAATGATCCTAAATGGTCCATAGAATCTAGGTGCTAATTTTACAACTGGGTGTCTATCTACACTTTGTAATCTACGTTTTTCTATTCTCAACCAAACATAGTCATAGACTTTGAAATTCATTGCTTGTCTTTTCTTATTGGCTTGTTTGGTATATGATTGCTGGGCTTTGGCAATCATGACTTTAACCTCATAAAAAATAGTATTGTGCATACTAGCAATATCATCAGCACTCTGAATTCTATTTGACAAAGATGCAACAGGTGTAGACAATCTATAACCATAAATCACTTCAAACGGTGCTTTCTTTGTAGATGTGTGTGGTGTATTGTTATATGCAAACTGTAATAAATACAAATGTGTATCCCATGTATGTGGTTTAGAAATAGTATAAGCACGTAAAAGATCTAGTATAGTACTGTTAGTGGCTTCTGTTTGTCCATTAGTTTCAGGATGAAATGCAGATGAGAAATCAATTTTTGTGCCTAGGTTAGGAAACAAAGTAATCCAAAAGTTGTTACAAAATCTAGAATCACGATCAGAAATAATATCTTTTGGTAATCCATGGTTAGTAAAAACAGTTTTAAAAAACAATTGTGCTGCTTATGATGCTGTTAAAGTTTTCTTACATGGAATGAAATATGCTTGTTTACTAAACCTATCTAGTACTGTCCAAATCATATCATGGTTAGATTTAGTATTAGGTAAACCAGTAATAAAATCCATAGAAATTTATTCGCATGGTCTTGACGGAATAGACAAAGGCATAAGTAATCCATACTGTTTACCATAATGTCTCTTAACTCTTTGACAAATCAAACATTCAGAAACAAAGTTAGATACATCAGTGTCCATATGCGGCCAATAAAAATCTTCAGTTAATGTACGTAAAGTAGATATGATACCTCTATGACCTTGATATGGAGGACAATGAATCTCATTCAAAACAAAAGATCTAAATGGAACTGTAACACATAATCTCTTGTCATAAAATATAAATCCATCATTATAAGATAATGAATCAATGGGAATCAAGTTATTTTGAACTAATTTATTTCAATCAGTATGAAAAGTAATATCCTGATGATAAGTATCTTTCATAGCAATCAAAGAATCAAAAGATATAACATAAATATTATGAATGGCAGGTCTTCTACTTAATGCATCAGCCACTAGATTTTCTTTACCGGGTTGATATTGAATGATAGGATGAAAACTCTGAATAAAGGATGCCCATTTGATATGTCGATCAGATATTTGAGGTTGGCTAAGTAAATGTCTAATACTTTGCTGATTGATCTTAATCATAAATTCTGAACCCATTAAGTAGTGTTTCCACTGTCTTAAGGCTTGTACAACAACTAATAATTCTTTGTCATATGTGGAATATTTCAGTTCAGAGGGTTTCAGCTTACAACTAAAATAGGCTATGGGATGATTATCCTGCATAAGTACGGCTCCTATTCCTGATCCGCTAGCATTAGTCACGACTAAAAAGAATGGTCTATTAAAATCAGGCAACTGTAAGACAGGAGCATGGGTTAATGCATGTTTCAATAAGTCAAAGGATTTCTGTTGATTATCGGACCAATGATAAACAATACCTTTCTTCAGAAGTTTGGCTAATGGTAAATCAAGTAATGAAAAAATTACGTAAAAACTTCCTATAGAAACTAGCAAGACCTAGGAATGATCGTAACTCATGTACATTTTTAGGTACATGCCAATTCAATATTGCTTCTATTTTCGTAGGGTCGACTTTAATTCCATCAGATGATACAATATGACCTAAATACTCAATTTCTGTTTTAAAGAACTCACTCTTTTCGGGATTTGCATACAATTGATTATCTTTGAATAATTGGAAAACCAATGACAAATGCTCATAATGTTCTTTCTCATTTTGACTAAACATAAAAATATCATCAAAGAAGACAAGAACACAATACTGATATTTCAAAAATATATGATTCATCATTCTACTAAATGTAGCAGGTGCATTGGTCAATCCAAATGGCATCACTAAAAATTCATAATGACCGAATTGTGTCCTAAATGCAGTCTTGAATATGTCTGACTTATCTAGTCTCACCTGATGATAGCCAGACTTAAGGTCCATTTTACTAAATATAGCAGAACCTTGCAGTTTATCCATAAGGTCATCAACTCTAGGAATTGGATACCTATTCTTTACAGTGATCTTATTTAAAGCTCGATAGTCAATGCACATACGATAGGTATTATTCTTTTTCTTTACTAACAGAATAGATGCACCAAATGGAGAACTACTAGGTCTAATCAATCCTCTATTTAGTAATTCCTCAACTTGACTTTGAATTTCTTTTTGCTCTATCTCGTTATGCCTATATGGGGCTTTACAAGGTGGTTGTGTATCAGGAATCAAATCTATCTTATGGTCTTCTGGACGTGAAGGAGGTAAACCAGGTGGTAGATCTTCGGCAAAATAGTCTTTAAAATATGCAAGAAATTCTTTATGCCTAGGGTGCATATGATTTTCTTTTACTTGCAGTTCATTCACCCAAATGAGATAAGTTTTACTATTTTTGCGTAATGCACGTTTAGCTTGAGTATGCGAAAGCAGTGGAAAAGCATTAGATGCATGCATACCATACAATGTAATATGTTTTCCTTGAAATTTAATGTTAATTGAATGTGTGGAATAATCTATATCTGGGTTATGCTGATGACGTCAAGGCATACCTAAAATAATGTCACTGGACTGTAGTGGTACAACTAGAAAATTTCTTCTTTCAGTGTATTGACCAATTTGAATTTCTAAGTCATGCACTTCCTGTGTACCATTATACCTAGTGCCTAAGAATGCTACTTTAATACGATAATGCGTAGGTACAGTCTGTAATTTTAATTCTTTTACTAGCTTTGCGGAAATAAAATCATGAGTACTACCATCATCATGCAAAATAATATTTTCCTTTCCATGCACTAAATATTTCATTGTCAATAAAGAATGTGGAGTTGGCATACCTGGTAAAGTATCCGAAGGAGTAGTAATGTCGTCCTCGTCTTCCGTGAAATTAGGCATTTCTTCATGTTCGTCTTCTTCCATTGCTCCAAGGTAGTTGATATGGACAGGTGGCTTCTTCGAATGGCAATTTGCTGCTAGATGTCTAAGCTGGTAGCATTTATAACATACTATAGGCTTGGCTTTGGTTACATTGTTTGCAATGGCAGGAAGTCTAGGGACATTAGGATTTGGCTGTGGAATAGGCTTAAGGTTTTGATTGGCATTGGATGGTAAAGCAGGTGGTTTTGCCCAATTCTTATGGAAAGATGATGAAGGGAAACGACCTTGATTAAATCTTCTAAAATTTGAGTTGAATTGCTTAGATCCATAGTTACCATTGGCTTGGAATTGCTCTGGACGTCTATCTCTACCTCGCAGCTTGTCTTCAGTGTCGTGAGCTAATAAAATTGCGTCTTCAAGAGTTGCAGGCTTGAACATATTAACTTCAGCGTAGTAATGCCTAAGTAGTCCAGACATATACTTGCGCTTGTGTGTTGCTTCAGGTACGTCTTCAAGCATGCGTAACTGGAGTAATGCATTCCAAAAGCGTTCTGTGTACTGAGGAATAGGCTCACGATCTCGTTGCTAAAGAAGATCCCATTGCTTTATGGCTTTTTCATGAAATTGTGGAGGAAGGAAATTCTACATAAACTTCTTCTTGAAATTCTCCCAGGTAGTGGGACAATCTATACTCTTGTGTACCACTGTCCACCAAAGAGATGCTCTATCTACTAAATGATTAGTGACACACTTGATTTTATATTTTTCTGCATACGTTTCCTCATGAAAGTAGTCATCAAACTGACTAATGAATGCAAGAACAGTTTTTCCCTCTCGAGTCCCATTGAAAGTACGGAATTTGAATTTTTTTTTACTTGTCTTTGATTCCTTACGGATGGATTGAGCTTCGAGAGTCGCGTCGATGGTACGTCGAATAAGATCTTTAGATTGAGGTTCCTCTTTGTCGGTAGTCGATCTTTGTAAATTTGCCAATTGAACTTGCAATGCTTGCCTAGCTCGTCCTTCTTCATCCAACTGCATCATAATTAAGTCCAACTTTTGCTCCATCGTAGGTTCAGGTAGGTCGCCTTCAGCTATTAAATCATCCATATGTGGTTCCATCATCCTGTAAAACTCAAAAGACCTCTCACTCTCAAAATCAAGTTAGTGGGATGAGCGTAGCTCAAGGTCGAGTATACAAGGCTTATATATTTTTGGGTGTGGCTTTCACAATCTTCGTCTTTGACTATTGCGGGATTTGTAATCTTTGAAAAAAAAATATGTGTTTTATCCTTCTTCGTATGCTGAAAATGCTTCAGCAAACCTACGTATGCGTAGAGTACCTTCCAATGAACAACTTTGCAGTTCGGAGTTTCTGTGCAGGAACAGCCCTTCTATGAGTTTTGAACAGAAGTCAGTTTTGACTTCAGATGGCTTGTCTGACTTGCAGAGTTGCAGACTTATGTGACTTGTAGAGTTCCAAGACTTGCAGAACTTAATTGATTTATCTGGCTTGCAGGATTTAGACTTAGAATACTTGCAGAACTTGAACTTTGCAGACTTGCAGTACTTGAGAGCTTTTGTGTAACCTGTGGCTTAAGTGACTTAGCTTAGTAATAAGCGTAGTAAAAGGGCGTTTTTTTAGGGGGGGCGTTTTTTTCCATGCGGCGAAAATCACGGACCTCCTCTGATACCTTGCAATGGAATTTTGAAGCTTTAAGCTTCTTTAAGCTTATAAAGCTTTACTACTAAGCTTAATAATAATAAAAGCTTTTAAGCTTTTAGGCTATGGAGTCTTATCTCTGTGTATAAAGACGACTTGATATAGAAGATATGCATGTGGTCCTCCACTGCTGCAGGCTAGTCCTTCGCGATCTGATGATGGAAATAGAGGTTCTTGATCGCCAGGAATCCACCCGTATCGACCGTTCGCGACGAGATTGACCGTAGAGCTCAATCGTTCCAAGAGCTCCGCCTTCGCACAAGATGGGTAGCGATTGGAAGCTCTTGATCTCAGCTTCGCTCTGATACCACTGGTGCGTAGATCGGATGTTGTACACTCACGTAGTGAATGCCAGAAGGTCCTCAAGAACAATAGAACTCTACTTTTTGCACAAAATTCAAGGTAAAAAGCATGAACGACATGAACAAGAGACCAATTGGGTGCAATCGCCCCCCATGCCTTGTGTGAGTGCTCCACAAAGTATGTATTTTTATGTATCAATCATCTTCAAGCTCAAATAATAGCCCAAATTATAAAATAGCAAGCTTTTAGCTTTTGAGTTTGCTTTACCACAAAATAGGAATAAAGCTAATGGGCGGTGCCCAAAGAGTCTAGCATGCCCAATACAATGTCCAAGTACAAATAACATAATCGTGTGCCCATGCACATACAAAATAATAAATAAATATCCAACGCCTCAATAAATAGGCGTGACAAAATATAGGCGCCATGCCTAAGGTATGCGCCCATCAAAATATAAATGATAAATCAAATACTCGCTATCCTCCAATGCTTTCATCCGCCACTGCTGCTATCTCTACACATCAACTGAAGCATTCACAATCGTTAGTAAAATAATACAATTAAACCAACAAAAGTGAATACCTAGCAGTCTTCAGCTACATAAATAAATCAATTGGTTAGAAATCAATCCTAACCTTAATTTATTATGAGTGCGCACTCTAAACTCATAAATGTTTATTAATTTAATATGCATTTTGCAGAATCACCCGCTATGGAATCACCCATGTACACACTAAATTAATGAAACGCCCAAAAAGGATAGGCGTCCCCATCAACTTCTCGCACAAAGAATCCACTTTGTGTATGAGCCCTGGTCAACAAAGTTTACGGAATCCACTGTAAAACCTCATGGAATCCACCGCAGCACGGAATCCATCGTGAAATATGCCTCCTGACATCACCCTCTCTTTCTCTCTCTATTTCCCTTACTTTATTTCCTCTCTCTTTGTTTCTTCCTTCTCTCTCTCTCTTTGTTTCTCTCACTCATCCTCCTCTTTCCCTCCCTTCATCTCTCATTTCTCTCTTCCTCTTTCTCTTTGTTTCCTTTCTCTCCCTCTTTCTCTCTTCCTCTCCCTTCATTCTTCTCACTCCCTTCCTCTCTCCCTCTCTTTCCATGTATCTCTTTGTAAAGAAAAACAAAAAAAGAAAACAAGAGAACACAAAAATAAAGCAAGAAGAGGCAATGTACCTACCTCAAAGGCCTGAAGATGAAACCCTTTGTACCTTCTCTTTGCACCTTCCCTCCCTTCTCCCTTGTGCACTTCTCTTTCTTCTTCATATATAGTGGTGGCGGTGGTGAGGATGGTGATGAGCTCCCTCCCTCTCTATCTCTCTCTCTCCCTCTTCCTCTCCCTCTGTCTCCCTCTCAAAGCTTTAAGCTCTCTTGCTCTCTCTTTCATTCTTTTTCGCAAATGTTTTCTCGACAAATGTTACACTCGGATTTTCGAAACTTTTTTCTCAGATTGGCATTGCTATTAGTATCGCTATTTGCATCGCTAAAAGCGTTACTATTAGCATCACTATTTGCATCACTAAGAGAAATAGCAATGCAGATAGTGACGCTAATAGTGACACTTTTAGCGACACCTCTTTTTTGCATCGCAAATGGCCATCACTATTGCCCCATTCCCTTGTAGTGTCTCTTTCTCTCTTTCCCTCTCTTTCCTTTTCTTGTTTCCCTCTCTTTCCTCTCCCTCCGTCTCCCTCTTCCTCTCCCTCTCTCGTTTCCTCTCCCTCCCTCACTCTTTCCCTCTCTTTCTCTCTTTCCCTATTATGTTTAATGTTTTTTCTCTTATCTCCTCTCCCTCTCTCATTTCCTTTTCTCTCTTCCTCTCCCTCTCTCATTTTCTCTCCCTCCCTCTCCCTCTCTTTCTCTCTCTCTTTTCCTATTATGTTTAATGTTTTTTCTATCTTCTCTTCCTGTCTCATTTCCTCTCCCTCCCTCACCCTCTCCCTCTCTTTCTCTCTTTCCCTATTATGTTTAATGTTTTTTCTCTCTTCCTCTTCCTCTCTCATTTCCATTTCTCTCTTTTTTTCCCTCCCTCATTTCCTCTTCCTCGCTCTCCCTCTCTTTCTCTCTTTCCTTATTATGTTTACTGTTTTTTCTCTCTTTCTCTCCCTCTCTTATTTCTTTTTCTCTCTTCCTCTCCCTCTCTCATTTCCTCTCCCTCCCTCTCCCTCTCCCTGTCTCTCTCTCTTTCCCTATTATGTTTAATGTTTCCCTCTCTTTCCTCTCCCTCTCCCTCCCTCCCTCCCTCTCCCTCTCTTTCCCTATTATGTTTAATGTTTCACTCTCTTCCTCTCCCTCTCTTTCTTCTTCCTCTCCCTCCCTCTCTTATTTTCTCTCCCTCCCTCTCCCTCGTCCTCTCCCTCTCTCATTTCCTCTCTCTCCCCCTCTCCCTCTTCCTCTCCCTCTCATTTCCTCTCACTCTCTCAATACAGATGAATTTTAACAAAAACAAGTAAAAGAGAAAGAGAAAACAAAAAAACAAAGCAAGAAGGAACAATGCACTCTCCGTAAAGGCTCGAAAAAGGGTTCCACGGCTCCACTTCGCAACAGCGGCTCCTCTTCACCCTCTGTACACTTTCTCCTCTTCTTCGCGAACGGCGGCGGCAGCGGTGAGAAGTTTTCCTTCTCCCTCTTTCTCTCCCTCTCCCTCTCAAATGCAAGATGTTCGCTCTCTTTTTCATGTATACACACAAAATAATGCACTCGAGTTTCGGCCCGCATTTTTTTCATCTAAGTACCATCGCTATTTGTGTCACTATTAGTGTCGCATTTGCTATGCTAATAGCGACGCAAATATCGACGCCGCTATTTTGCATCGCAAAGCGCTGTTGCTATACCTCCATATCCTTGTAGTGTACATCTCATTTTCAATAAAGCATGGATAGAAATTTTACCAATAAGTTCATCAATGTTGTTAGATTTTTCTCCCATAAGCATGGCTTCATCAAAATTAGGCATCGCTTTAAGGTCTTCAATTGCTTCGTTAGCTCCAAAATAGTTTAAATTTGCATTAGCCTTTTTTCAATCACGAGTGTTGTCCATAGGACAACCACTCGCAACATAGCCTAAGCAATTATATTTATAGAAAATTACATTCTTTCAATTTGTATTTGAGATACTTGGATTAATATATTTTCGTTGAGATGGCTTAGGTAGAGTAGTAGGTAGATGAGAAATCTTGGGATTAGAATTTGAAGTAGGCTCGCTTACATTATTATAAAAATTTTACATCCAAGGTCAGCAGTTAAGACAATTCTTTCCAAATTGAAAGTTGGAAGTAAGGAAAGAATTAAAACGAGAATAGTTATTACCCATATTATCTGTCGTGGTGGAAGCTGGAAGTTGTCAGCGACCTTTAGTTTGTTTCTTTTTGGCGTCATGCACCAATGAGATAGACTCTTTAACTTGGAAAAATAAAAGAAGGCCGGACATATATTACTTCCTTTTAAAAGTCGATTCAACTATAGGCTCGATTGTTTGAAGTTACAGCAAAGTATTCCAGAATCTTTTGGTGTACTGAGAAATGGTATGTTGGTCTTGTTGCATAAAGACATCCCATTGTTGTTGCATGCGTAGCTCAATTGGATAGGAAGAAATTTAGTAAGAACCTTCTCACGGAATGCATCCGACATAAGAGGATGATTTGTACTCTTGTGTGTGACATCCCACCTTAAAGAAGCTCTATGATAAAATAATATAAAGCACACTTGATTTTATATTTTTCAGCACAACTTCTATTATCAAAATATAAGTCGAAATGACATAGTCAAGAGAGAACCTTACGACCATCTTTAATAACATCGTAAGTATTAAATTTAAAGGTACATTTTCTTATCTTCGCCTCTTTGCGATTGGATTGTGCTTCAGGAATGGCATTAACGCTACAGACCATAGTGTCATTGATAGAGGAAATTCAGAAGGACAGATGCTTGAGAGATCGCAACTTTTGCTCCAGTTGGGCTTGATATTAATACTCTTCTTCTAGTTGCATGGTCAATAAATCCATGCATCGCTCCATGGTTGATTCAGGAAGCGGCGATGTGGAATCAGAATTGGTAGTACTAGATGGTCCTTCATGAGACATGATGATTGTAGATGGCTTGATGAAGATATTTAAATAATAGAGGTATCGTAAAGTTAAAAGATGCTTCATCCATGATAATAACATTTTGGTGTATAAGCACCAAAATAAAGAGCAACTTCGTAATGGAAAAATGATAAGATAGAATAAGCAAGAAAGATCCGAATTTATTATGGTACTTCGATAAAGTTTCACAGGTGACTTGGATTAGAAGAATCTTAAATTGATTAAGTAGGAATAGATTAATCAAGGTTTTAAGCCTTAGTTTAAAAGAAACTTGGATTTTTAGGATAAAAATATGACGTCACTAATCATGACAACCTAAAAAAAGGTGCCCCTCTCCTCATGACTTGCAAAAATAAGCTTTAAGTGTTTTAAAGCTTAAGCAAGGATTAATAGCAAAGCTCAATTAGGCTCCTACTCACCTTTCTTTGACAGAATGATGGCACCATGATAGGGGAGTTGAATTTCTTAATCTTGCATTGAATTGCAAAATTTCGGAGTAGATATAGAGAGGTTTGGGATTTTGAGGCCCTTGGAATCTAGCTGTGCAGTTGATTTGAGCTAAGATGGACTGTAGAGCTAGATTGCTCCAAAGAGCTCACCTCACACACAAGATGATAGGCGATTGGAAGCCCTAGATGTAAGCTGAGCTCTAATATCACTACTGCACAGATTAGATGCGAGACTTACACGTAGCAAAAAAAAAAAGCTCTCCGTTACTGTCTTTTCTTATTAAAATTGAAAGCACTACTCATAAAACTTTAAATAAACTTAAATAAGAGTAAAGTAAAATTGAGTGAAGCACTATGATGCAATTTCCTCCTGTACATGGAGTGGGCATCTCCTCCATGCCATGTTTATAATATTAAAAGAAATCTTGCTTTGCCCAAGGATAAACTCTTTACAATCACTCTTTTCCCAAAAGAGTTTTTTTAAACTGAATAGATGGTTACAATCAATTGCACAACTCACAAATGCTGAGAGCCATAAAATATTTCCAAAATATATTCAGTATATCTTTTAAAAATCTCAAGTATCAATGAATGTTTACAAAGAGGATGTAGGCATGCCTTTGAATAAAGGATGGTGCATCTATTTTAAATAATTGAATAAAGAAGTCTTCAATTTGGAATAAATTGTTTATTGCGTATATTCAATTCATGTTGCTCTACACATCAACTATCAAAATTTGAAGAAATCATCTTAGAAAAATAATTAATTCAATAAATATAACTAGCCATAATAAATCCACCAATCATTGGAATTTAATAAATAATCAAATCACGTAGACGTTATCACTTGAGATATGAATATTGAGCCATCAGCCACGTATGGCTTCACCCATGTTCACACCTGCAAGTCTCACGCTCGGAAAGGATAGACATCCCCAATCAACCTTCCACCCAAGATGGAAACTAATTCTCTTAGGAACCTGCTGTACGCCAATGGAGAACCATTCAAGACACTCATCCTATCAACATGCACATAAGGGAGAACTATTAAAGGTGCTCATCCCCTTGTATAGGTGCCTCGTGGTAACACTTTTGATAGGTAGATACATCAAGACATTACATGTATGGGTAATACTTGGTGCTAGATATACTTATGCTCGAGGACCACATCCATAATCGAAGAGGATATTGATTATCAATTGCTATTGGTGAATGAGAACCTAGAACTAACATATTATTTATAACCATGATGGAACACATCAAGTGTGCTGTTAGTTAGGGAGGAGTGGCACAAAAGGCATCCATTCACGAGCTTGCAATGCTAAAAGGATGGTTCAAGGAGATCATGAGGTTTGTCAATATGCAAATCATGTTAGAATTAGTTGAGTGGCATTATAAAGGGGTAGGATCTTTTGGAGCATACTTATAGCTAATGAAAGTAAGGTGTGGCTAGTTAGCACATTAGTGTTTTACCATAAAGATGTTAGTAATATGCTAGCTCAAGAAGGTGCATCACAAGCATCTTATGTGATATACATTTAATTGAACCTTACAAGAATCCTTCTTGTCCTATGTAAGGGGGTTTCTCACTGACTGAACTAGTTTTGTGTTGGTGCTCTTGCAAAATTATTATTGTGTAGCTTTTAAAAAGGGCGTTTTGCTTCTCACACCATTTTGAGAAGGTTTTTCTAAACACGAGCTAGTGCGTGAGAGAGAGAGGGAGAGAGGGGACATATTACCAAGAAATTTGAAATTAGATAAAGGCCAATTGCATGTTTTCTGGGCTGACCGTTACATTCATAAAAATATGGAGAGTGCCTAAACTACGATCCTAGGGGTGGTGGTGGCGGCGATGCCATTGTTCGGCATGCGATCATCGACGATTGCACACCTACCTACCTACTCATTATTGTTGCGAGTACACTTGCAGCTTATTGTAGAGATTTTGAGCACGTTTAGGCAATCACTCCATGTTGTTGTCGTACACTTCGGCAGGTATTAGTCCCCGCGGTGATCCAAGAGATTGTCTTTTATGTAGACGCCCAAGTTGTCGAGGGCCGATCCCGATCTACCAAAGATGCTGACGATGAGTTCGTCCGGCTTAGTAGTACCGGATGTAAACGAGATTCCATCTTGGTCTCCGACGGGACCGTAAGTGCCAAGGTTAGTCACGAACATAATAGAGGTGAGGGCGTTGTAATCGCCTGGCTTTCCGTAGAATCCTCTCACTTGGTTGATCAGCTCTTTTGGATATTGCAAGGTGATCTGATTGCGAAACACCGAATTGAAGGTACAAGTTATTGTAGCTAAATGTAGAACATATCATGTATTTGTAGACCAACGAACAATATTTATATGTATTCACACAATAAGGCATTGAAATAAGCAACTCCTATGTGCTTAATACAAAGACGTATAAGTAATACGCACCTCTGCGTGTTTGTTGCCTTCGGAATGCCCGTGAAATTGTCCCCAGTATGGGTAGACTCGGAAACCATCCGTGACCTGATATTGCACTTGGATGCCACGGATGTACTTCTGCCCGTGCCATAGCTTGATTGTCTGTATCCCCAGCACACCGGTTACGTCTGAGGGCATGGATCTTATGTCGTCGAACTCAAAGCCTCCAGCTCCGCCCCATGGGCCCCTGCGCTCAAGAAAAGGAACCGTACTCGTCTTGGCCTGCACAAATTAGATCCAACCATTAATGAAAAAGGGAGTTAATCAGAAACAAAAAAACAGCAAGAGTTCTGATGGTGATGATCTGATCACTGCAATAATAAGCAGATAAATAAATTTTTGTCACTCCACCTCATGAATTCTGATGATAGTATCGCAACAAGGTGTTGATTAATCCAGTACGTGTACGTAACGACGACGTACGCTTGTCATACCTGATTAGTCTGATGACTCTCCTCGACGTCCGCCGACCTACTGGCTACCGTTGCATGCACAAGCTGTACATGATTAATCACCAGTAGTAGCTGTAAGAGCGTTACAATCTTCATTGAGAAGGACGTCGTCGATGATCTTAATATCTCTCCCATGATTACCAAGACTGCTGCTCGCCAGCTGCTACGTGATGTTATTTGGCGTACTGAATATACAACGATTTCCCCTTGTGTGGTCGGCTCTGATATACCCGTCGTGTGTGAGCCACGCAGGCGTGCTGTAGTTTGTCACGTCTTCTTCAAGACAGAAGCAGTAGTGAACACTAGCTCTATGAAAGCCATATGTTGTGTTTTCTAATTTGTGCGCATAATTTACTAACCCAATATGTTTATGCGCATAATTGTCGCGTTTTAAAAGTTCGACTTGGCTAGCCCACTACTCTGCGCACTACCCTCACCAAGCAACTGCCGCGTCGCTTCCTGCCCTGTGGTTGTCGATTCATATCATGCTCAGGCTCCTGCATGTGTGGAATGAACCAGATTTCTTCTTTGTATAGGTGGTACCCATCAGTGCTCACGAAAAACGTTTTTCCTATTCAATAGATAAAAAGGAACACGTTTTAACGACGGTCGGTTTTGGGAGGGAAATAATTGGTTTTATAATTAAGATGTCAAAAAAATGTCGGTTTTCATCAACGCAAGCTTCAATTTCAATCAGTTTTTTGAGAATCTTACCAAGAAAAAATACATTAAGGGACAGCTTTCTGTGAACACTACTACCAATGCCATCAATTATTATTCGCGCGTGCCCCTTGCGTATACGTCATGTTTTCCCAACCCCGCGGTAGGCACGTCTATTCTCGAGAAATTGACATACAACCTACACGTACCATGGATCCAGTACTGAGACACTAGTTGGCTACGACCACACAACAAGCACGAGTTTGTATTCCCTTCGTTCTATTAACATTATATTGTATGTATCATGTGTAGTTCTAACGCTTCTAGTGTTGGACACATGGAGGTGTACTTTGTTGGCATGCCAATCACTTGCTTGAACTTGTATACATTGGTCATCCTAGGTGATTTTTGGCCCTCTTAGACATGTCTCATTGTTGCTTTATCACTACAAGGATTGAAACGTAAAGCGACGGCAGGTAGCGATGCAGGTAGCGGCGTCGCATTTGCGACGAGAATAGCGATGCAAATAGTGATGCCCCACAGGGAAAAAAAAGAGACTGAAACCCGAACGTAGGTTCATTTCACACATTTTCGTCGAACGTTTCAAGAGGGAGAGCGAGAGAGAGAGCGACCGTCTTGCATAGAGTGAGAGAGAGAGAGGAAGAACGCTTGCCGCCGCCGCCGCCATTCGCGAAGGAGAGGAGGAGCCTTCATCACGAAGAGGAGCCGCCAAACCCTTGCCATATCTCATCAGTGAGTCTATTCTCTCCTTCTTTTGCTTGTTTAGGGTTTAATTCTCTCCTTCTTTTGCTTCTTTAGGAGAGAAAATGAGAGAGAAAGAGAGAGAGGGAGAGGGACGGACAGAAAGAGAAAGAGAGAGGGAGAGAAAAAGAAAGAGAAAGAGAAAGAGAAAGAGAGGGAGAGGAAGGGGGGAGGAAATGAGAGAGGGAGAGGGAGAGGGATGGGGAGGAAATGAGAGAGGGAGAGGGAGGGAGAGTGCATTTTCTCTCTCCCTCTCCCTTTTGCTTTTATAATTTGTGTATATATATTGAGAGAGGGAGAGGAAATGAGAGAGAAAGAGAGGGAGAGAGAGAGGGAGGGAGAGGGAGAGTGTATTCTCTCTCTTATTTATTTATTTTTTGTATAATTTGTATATAATGAGAGAGGGAGAAGAAATGAGGGAAAGGGAGAGGGAGAAAGAGAGTGAAATTAAAGAGAGGGAGAGTGCATTCTCTCTCTTTTACTTTTGCTTATATGATTTATGTATATATATTGAGAGAGGGAGAGGAAATGAGAGAGAAAGAGAGGGAGAGGGAGAGGGAGGAAATGGGAGAGGGAAGGGGAGGGAGGGAGAGAGAGAGGAAGAGAGGGAGAGGGAAAGGGAGCGAGAGGAAGAGGGAGGAAATGGAAGAGGGACGGGGATGAAATGAGAGAACGAGAGGAAGGGAGAGTGTATTCTCTCTCTTTTTTATTTATTTTTTGTATAATTTGTATGTAATGAGAGAGGGAGAAGAAATGAGGGAGAGGGAGAGGGAGAAAGAGAGGGAAATTAAAGAGAGGGAGAGGGAGGGGAAGAGGAAATGAGAGAGGGAGGGGGAGGAAGAGAGAGAAAATGAGAGAGGGAGAGGGAGAGGGGGGAGAGACGAAAACATAATAGGGAAATGAGAGAGGGAGAGGAGAGAGAAAAAAAAGAGAGAATGAGAGGAGAGAGGGTGTGGGTGAGGGTGAGGGAGGGAGAGGAGAGAGAAAAAGAAATGAAAGAGAGAGGAGAGAGAAAGATCATTAAACCTAATGGAAAAATAGAGAAAGAGAGAGTCAGGGTGAGGGAGGGAGAGAAAATGTGAGAGGGAGAGAAAGAAAGAAAGGGAAATGAGACAGGGAGAGGAGACAGAAAAAAATGAGAGAGGGAGAGGAGAGAGAAAAAGAGAAAAATTTATTAAATCTAATAGAGAAAGAGAAAAAGAGAGGGTTAGGGTGAGGAAGGGACAGGAAATGAGAGAGGGAGAGAAAGAGAGAAAGGTAAATGAGAGAGGGAGAGGAGAGAGAAAAAATGAGAGAGAGAGAGAGGAGAGAGAAAAAGATAGAAAAACCATTAAATCTAATAAGAAAAAAAGAAAGAGAGGGTGAGGGCGAGGGAGGGAGAGGAAATGAGAGAGGGAGAGGAGATAGAAACGGAAATGAGAGAGAGAGGAGAGAGAAAAAGAGAAATATCATTAAACCTAATAGGGAAAGAGAGAAAGAGAGGGTGAGGGCCAGGGAGTGAGACAAAATGAGAGAGGAAGAGGAAGAGAGAAAACGAAATGAGAGAGGGAGAGGAGAGAGAAAAAATGAGTGAGAGAGAGGAGAGAGAAAAAGAGGGAAAAACCATTAAACCTAATAGGGAAAGAGAGACAGAGAGGGTAAGGACGAGGGAGGGAGAGGAAATGAGAGAGGGAGAGGAGAGAGAAAACGGAATGAGAGAGGGCAAGGAAGGGAGAGGAATGAGAGAGAGAGGAGAGAGAAAAGGAGAGAGGGAGGGAGAGGAATGGAAGAAAAGGAAATGAGAGAGAGAGAGGAGAAATAAAAAGAGAAATATCATTAAACCTAATAGGGAAAGAGAGGGTGAGGGTGAGGGAGGGAGAGGAAATGAGAGAGGGAGAGGAAGAGAGAAAACGAAATGAGAGAGGGAGATGAGAGAGAAAAAAATGAGAGAGAGAGAGAAGAGAGAAAAAGAGAGAAAAACCATTAAACCTAATAGGAAAAGAGAGAAAGAGAGGGTGAGGGCGAGGGAGGAAGAGGAAATGAGAGAGGGAGAGGAGAGAGAAAAAGGAATGAGAGAGAGAGAGGAGAGAGAAAAGAAAATGAGAGAGAGAGGAGAGAGAAAAAGAAAAATATCATTAAACCTAATAGGAAAAGAGAGAAACAGAGGGTGAGAGCGAGGGGGGGATAGGAAATGAGAGAGAGAGAGAAAGAGAGAAAATGAAATATTATGTGTTAGGTACTGAGTACTAGGTACTAAATACTAGTGTTCTATGATACTATATGCTAGGTCATAGAAAACGAGAGAGATGGAAGGAGAGGATAACAATCTAAGAAAAGAAAAGAATGATAACAAAAACAAATTGTTTGTTGTAACGTAGACAAAATGGAAAACGAGGAAGGTCCTGTTGTTTAAGATGGTGAGGCGTATCTTAATCAACATGTCCCATGTCCTTGCTCTCAATGCAAGCTGGCAATTAGATGAAAATGCCGATTGTCTATAGAACACGTACGACGATTTGGCGAGTTTCAATCTAAGATCATTGATAAGGCGATTGTGGATTTTCAGTAAACGGTAATTTGAAGTTAATATCAATCATGCATTGTACTCGCAAGCTAATTGAATACCATATACAAAAAGATTGGGTCTCGGTGGCAAATTTTCTATCCAGGGAGGTAATGTCTCGTCCCAAGGGGAAGTGCACCTTTTGCGGCCAATTAGAAGAGTACGTGGGCATACGATGGATGGAGTGCAAGAGCCAATCCACTACTCGCAAGGACAATCTATACCGTCAATGCCAAAGGAGACAAGCAACCTTCCAAACCTACCTACAATCTTGGAGCCTGAGATGGAGGCAATGATCGATGCATTGATTCCCATGGATGTCGAGACTTCTAATCTGCTTAGAGAGGAAGCATCCATACCATTATATGATGGGTGCCGAGTATCTCAGTTGAAGACACTGCTTGCACTCTTAAGTGTGCAACCAAAATACGGCTGGAGCGATACGAGTGTGACCGAGTTGTTCAGGTACTTTGTATATACCCTTCGTTGATTTTTTTTCGGCACTATTATTACAAACATTTGTGCTTTTTCAAGGTGTTTTATGATTTTTTTCAGGTTATTGAAATATCATATATTACCACCTGTAAATACCATACCTGAGTCTCATGATGATGCACAACATATTTTACGGAAGCTTGGCATGGACTATAATAGCATCCATGCATCTATCAACGATTGCATACTGTTTCTAGGAGAATATGAGACTATGGAGACATGTCCAAAGTGTGGTACTCATAGGTATCGACAGGACTTGCAAGGGCAAACCATCTCTCAAAAAGTTCTCAAACACTTTTCGCTTATTCCCTGCATAAACCACATGTTTCGTACGTCTGGCATGGCGAGCTTGACAACGTGGCATGCATAGAATAGGTCGACAGATGGAGTTCAACAAATATCAGCGGATTTACGCGCATGGAGCCACACTGACTCTACCTTCCCAGGATTTGCCCGAGAGCCAAGGAATCTTCGGCTCGGTCTTGCAATGGATGGCGTGAACCCATTCGGTGTGCGCTCAACTTCTTATAGTGTGTGGCCTATAGTCCTTCTCAACTACAATATCTCTCCATAGCTTTCTACGAAGAAATGACATCTCATCCTTAGCTTGCTCATCCCCGGCCGCTACAAAGTCAAAAATATGGACGTGTATCTTCGTCCATTAGTTAATGAGCTTAAGATTTTGTGGGAGGAGGGGGTCACCATGCAAGATATGAGCAGGCGCGATGGTCGGCAGTCAGCCAATATTCGAGCCATTCTCATGTGAACGATGCATGACTTTTCGGGATTCGAAGAGTGCTCAGGTGAGCAGGCCTCCGTTCTTGCGTTGGTAATATCTATATTTTATCTCATTCAAGCAAGTATTCACTAGATTGTGGTATTGGAACATATTAGGTTACCTCAAGTTATCATGCATGTCTATTGTGCAGGCCATAGTTAGACTCCGGAAGGTCACAAACCATGAAGAAGATGGTATATCAAGGACACGTTTCTTTCTCGCCAGAGGATCATGAACTCAGGGAAGGTTTTCTTGAACGACCTCCGACACGTATGAACGCCGTAAGCTGGTACGAGCTAAAAATGGTCCACGTGGAATCACATCCAAATGGAATGCGACGATTCTCAGTTTTCTACGAGCTGCCATATTGGACCCACTTACAAGTCAACCACTTGTTGGATCCCATGCATATTTTCAAGAAAGTGGGCAGCTTGTTATGGAACCACATCACAGGAAAGAGAGACACTATAGGGGCACGAATGGATTTGAAGGAGGTAGGTAAGATGGAGGCGCTTTGGTCGCAGTCGAGTGCTGATGGTCACGTGCAGATTACTCGCGCTCCTTGGGTTTTGTCCACTAAAGAAGAGCGCATTGTGAAGCAAGTAATAAATTCTATCCGCACTCCGACGAGTATGATGTGTTCTCTCAGGTCCGCATTTTCTAAAGATGACCAAATATCAGGGCTAAAATCCCATGACTGGCATAAGATATGTCAGGTTTTTGCTACGAATGGATTGTAATTAGCGTGGGCATTTTGCTATTTAAAATGTAGCAATTATTCATAATGCTTTCTCATTTGTGGCAGTTTGTACTACTGATCGCGATTGCAGGATATCTTACTCTAGAAATACGCGGGGCCATTTATAGGTTGTCGACTTTGGTGCAACGGATCTCACAAAAGGAGTTTAAGACGTCCTCTATTGAATCTGCAAGGCGGGGAGCAGTGGAGACAGTTTGTCTCTTTGAGAAATACCTGCCCACTAGCATGCTCACGATAGAAATCCACCTTCTTGTGCATCTTGTAGATGAAGTGGAGATTGCTGGACCTGCCCATACGCGATGGATGTTCTTCTTGGAGCGCTTCATGAAAACCTTGAAAGGCTTTGTGCGACAACAAGCTCGGTCAGAAGGTAGCATGGCCAAAGGTTGGTTGGTGTCTGAGGCGCTAGTGCATATTTCACAATGGCTACCAACGGTGGAACCAGACAATGAAATGCTATGGTCGCTGAAGGACAATGATAGACTGATTGGAGATGTGGTGGTGGAAAATGGGGTAGAAAAAAGAATGGATGCCTCAATGGAAGAGAAGGTGAATCGCTTTTATATGTTGCACCATGCCTCTATGGAGAGGTGGCTCGCCAAGTACTAGATCACTAGGCAAGATCGAGAGGAAGCGCGAGTTGAATTCCGACATAGTACACGTCATCAACTGATTGGATATCCCGAAGGCATGGAGAAGATGCCGTAGTTTATGTCAGCGCGATGGTTGCATTGAGCTTTGACCATAGCGTCTCGTGAAGGGACAGAGGTCTCAATGGAGGAGTGGGAATTCTCGAGGGGATGTAGTCCAAAGGTGATGAGGGGTTTAGAATCTGTCGTATCTAAATTTTATATGTGACATCTAATTTGAGTGTTTCAATGTACAATACAAAATATATAGTGCAGTGTGGTCATGCGGACGACATTTTCACGTGGAGCGTATTGACAAAATGCGCTCCACAATGGACTGTGGTATCATGGCAAGGTTTGAGCAAGAGAGCCGGCGACGAGCAACGGATCCAAACACAGTTTTGGATGAGATGGAGTATTTTGGAAACTTGCAAAGTATTGTTATGGTGGATTACTGTAGCTTCTCCGTGATACTATTC
The DNA here is from genome assembly GCF_053477565.2 of Lygodium microphyllum. Classification (NCBI taxonomy): domain Eukaryota; kingdom Viridiplantae; phylum Streptophyta; class Polypodiopsida; order Schizaeales; family Lygodiaceae; genus Lygodium; species Lygodium microphyllum. The sequence continues at coordinate 147,516,878 of NC_141147.1, read as the reverse complement.
AATGTGCAGTGATTCAAAGTAGTACTTGGAGGAGTTGGAGTAACAGTTCGACGAGGTCCATCTGGATTTCTCGAAATAGATTCTGAAAAAAAATGGACAGATTTGCACGACACCTGTGTGTTTCCGGTCCATTGTGAATAGGTGCATGGACTCATTTGCTTGCTAATTGTGTTACGACATGGTCTATGTCAGAATGGTTTGAACTCTCTTGTACGTGTTTGTGAACAGGTAATCTTCTATCCAAACCCCCAACAACCTCGATGGTGGTACGTTATACCTTCAACTCCCCAAAGTGCGAGAGTATATGATCAAAGCGATGTTCCGAGTATAAATGAAGATAATATGTGAATAGAGGGATCGATATTGCAAGGGGTAGAGGCCGTTGAAAGCTTGGAGCCAGCATCGGCTAACAATGATGGAAATATAGGAGTCCAAGAATTCTTTGAGAATGAGGTGGACTCATTCTTTTGTGGTGACATGTCTATCCACCTTCCAGTGTATGCGGAGTTGTGTCAAGAGATTAACATGGGACCATAGGATACTTCATACTTGGAGCATCCACTTACTCAATTAGTTGACCAATCACTTATAAGGGTACATAAGATATGCATTTTAAGTGAGATTTTTTTTAAATGATTTATATTAGTGTGCTTTGTATGATTTAAATTGATTATTCTAACATCATTTTTTATCTATGTAAATGACATTTTCAAGATGAGTCGAGGGATGAGCGATGGGGAGTTACAGGACATCTTCGTACGCATTTCTCCAAACCAGATCGTGAGATTCAAAGAGATGGTAGACCAAGAGATGTCTCGGTCTTTATCAGGGCACTCTGCTAGATCTGCTTCAACGCGATCGGATGCTTCGTCTTGGAGCAGAGGATCTCAATGCTCATGACTTGGACCAAAGGAAGGGGCTGCATGGGGATCAGGGAGATGTTGCAGAGATACAAAGGTAGTGAGCCCGCGGTCGGTATAGGATACATGTGCGACTCCTCGCTCTCGTGGCCCTTTAAGGGAGCATGGCTCAGGCTCAAGTGGATACTGTGGAGACACGGACGCAGTGTCTCCGTCTCATCGTTCAGCTCAAACTGCGTCACCTCAAGGATTTGTCATACTTGTGGGGATGTCTACTCCAGTTACTCCGGCTTTTGCACAGTCGTCAGTAGGTGGTGCCACTCCGAGAGATATTATCCTGGTCAGTACACCGAATGCACAGGGGTCTCCTGGATATGCGCAGGAGCGTGGATGCAGATGGGAGAGGACCCATCTTAGGCAGACTCCAGGGAGTTATGGATATCTAATCGATAGTAAGTCAGGAGCCATCATCATGAATGATGAGGGGAGGAGGGTGATGGCTCGCATGAGAGAATTGTGCCAATAAGTTTTTCAGTATAACGTCTTGGATCATTGGAAGAACATACCGGAGGGGAGCAAGGACTACATAGTAGTATCCTTGCACGATGAGTTTTTTGTGCCAGCCTCAGTAGATAGATTCTCTACGGGCTGGATAATGGATTGCATGCGTGTATACATGTCACATAGACGATCCGATGCACGCAAGGCAATCAAGAGTGGGGCTGTAAAGCCCGAGTGGTTAGATACAAATGACTCGCGCCGACTGAGGGAGGAGGCTATAGATTCTTTAGGACATTAGAGTTAGCAGCGTGAGGCGGCGAGGGCATGACTCGAGGCCGGAGTGATCCACCATCTTGGGAGTGGCGGCCACATGATATATTTGGAGGACTTTGTAAGTTTTTCTTTTGTTTTGCTTGTTTATTTTTTTGAAATATTCTTTGTACTGAAAATCATATTTCTAACAGTTAGCATTTTATTTTCTTTGCAAAACTCCATTACAAATTGTGATCCGACTGGCCTTGAGACTCGATATGCAGAGAGGCACGGTCTCACTACATTGATCGATCGATTGTACAGACGCGGCGGCCCTATAAGTCACTCATCTTTCTTGTCCGTAGTTACCATGAGATATTGGAATGCATTATTGTATGGTGGACTGATGTGTTGTTTCTTTTTCTGCAGGGTCTATTCGATGCTTCTTTGTGGCGGGACGAGCTTTCGGGGGACGAGGATTTGTAGCTCGCCCTTGGATCCTTGTAGCTCACACACCTTTATTTTTGAGTCGCCTAATCTATGTAGACATTTTCTATGTATTAGTGATATCCTCTCATGATTGTGCAAATCGCTTGATATGCGATCATGTATTTATTTCATGTATCAGTTTTATGATTTTAGTATACATTGTTTTTGTTTGCAAGCGCATTATACACAGTAGTGCAAAAACTATTTTGTATGGCTCTCATAAAGCACACATTGCTATATGTGGCAGAGCAGCTTGCTGCCCTACCACGAAATTTTTTTTCCCTGTTACCGTCGCTATTAGCATCGCAAATTTTACTTCTCATGTCGTTATTGGCGTCGTTATATACATCGCAAACCATCGCTATCAGCGTCGGTATGGCGTCAAATGCGACGCTGATACCAACGCCAATACCGACACTGATAGCGACGATTTGCGACGCTGATACCGACGCTAATACCGACGCTGATAGCAATGGTAATACCGAATATTCTATGGCATCGCCAATAACGACGCTTTTTGCGACTACGGGGAAAAAAAAATTTATTTGCATTTTCGTCGCTTTAAACGTCGGTATAAGGCCTATATCTTGTAGTGTATGATTTTTGCATAGCACCCATCTTATCTTTCAGTATTGGCTATGTAGTTAGGGTGCTAGCCCTTGAATCGATATGCTGCTGGTTATGTTTTACTAGCTCTCTCTATCTGGATCCCCCTCTGTGTATGTGTGCACATGTACATTTCTCTCTCTCAGTCTCTCTCTCTCTCTTTCTCTTAATATATATACATACACTTCTAGCACAAGCATGTTTCATCACTGTGCATAATTGTGAGATTATTGGGGGGGCAGAGTGAGAAAAGAGAGCTTCAACACTTGGGGATCCTACAATCATGGAGCCTCTATTGAGGACGGTACTTATGTTATATTGCTTGTATCTCAACATTGTATGTGTCATGTGTACTATGGCTTATGGAGGTGCTTCTAACACTTTTCAAGGGGTGGAAAGAAATCATCCATATTATAAGGTATATTCAAAGGCTATTATAAAATCCCTTTTGCTTACATTTTATAAGCTAGTAAAATGATGCATTTTTGTTAAGAAATTTATGGGCTTTCATGTGTTACTACATTTAAAAGCCCTCTTTTATGTAAATTTATCAAAGTTTTCTCAAATCAAAGAACAAAGAACCCTTTTATTGATTACCTATGGTACACTTATATTTTTTTGTGAGGTGCATCCCTAAGTCAAACTTGTGGTGGTGGACACATAAAGGTTATGTACTTAGTTAATATGCTCATCACATTGTGGAACTTGTATATGTTGACTAGTCTAATTGACCCTTTGAGCCTCCAAGAAAACATCTCTCAAAGTCACTTAATGCTTTTCTATTAGAAGCTATCTTACCTATCACTATTGGCCATATAGCATGAGTGTTGCCTCCTCAATCCAAGTATAACTCATGAGGTGGTTACTTTTCACTCATTCCACCTATATATATATGCACTTCTAGCTTGAGTGTGTTTACAAAATTTCATGACTATGAGATATTGTAGAAAGACTGAGAGAACGAGAGCTTGGGTGTGTTTCATCACTGATCTGTGGTTCAAATGGTTGGCTCTTAGCTACAAGGGAACTCTCAAGTATCTCTACTTCTTCTTACCTCTCTAATGGCTCTCTTAAGTATCTCTACTTCTTCTTTCCCTACTTCTTTCCATAGCATATTTATGGTATGGCTTCACTCTTTCTCATGCCTAGAATGCTTCTCAAGGATCCTCTTGTCCATTGTATTATGAGATGCTCTTATTTATTAGGATTATTTTATCTTCATGATTGCATCTTTGTGTTGCCAATGGTGGTATATGATTTCCATGTCGAGGTGTAGGTATCATGTATGTCAACTGATCTTCTACATATCTCATTTGTTTACTATACTATAAGGGATGGCAATCTAGTTCTTTTAATGGTTGATTTTCTCTAGAAGAGGGATAGATTTTAGTTTCTTAGAGATCTGACTTGTCAAGTTGAATAAGATGTTTTGAGATCTTTTCAATTGATTATTATTGTGATACTTTTAGTAGTGAAGGATGTAATAGCATCATCATGTATCATGGTGATAGGGGCGTTTAGCTCTTGTATGTACAGTCTTCTATCCTCCTCTAGGTTGTTTCAGATGGATCCTCTTTTGGTGCTAGGGATTGATCTTTAGCTCTCTGTTGGGAACTTTTCTTAGGTCAAATGGGTACACTTTAGAGAATCTAGATATAATTTCTATGAATCTGATTGTTTTTTGCTTGCCCTCTCACTACAATGGTATAAGAGCATAGCGACGAAGACTAGTGAGTTTCTTTTTTGGAATCACTAAAAGTGTCGTTATTATACCAATGCCTATTTAGATACTTATTATGACTCACTTACCAATGCTTATTGTAAGTCATATACAAAAAATTATTGAGATGTAGATATAAGCAATGCATTACTATGGTAAAAATATGCAAAAAATAAAGTCCATGGCATGGCATTTCATAGCAAACATTTTGTGCGAGAGAGAGAGAGAGAAAGAGAGAGAGAGAGAGAGAGTGTGTGTGTGTGTGTGTGTTTGTGTGAATCATTAGGAGAGGAGGCTAAAGGACGAGAAATATCATAAACTTGGGGGATTCACTACATGTGTGCCCTCTATAACACATGCCTTCAAGGTATATTTATATATATCCTTACATCTAAACTTTCCCTTAATAAAATATAACCCTTTTCTATTCAATATGTAAGTAATTCCTTCATATAATGGTGCCCTTCTATATGGAGAGAGAGAGAGAGAGAGAGAGAGAGATGGTTTTCGAAGTAGTGAAAGATGGAGACGGTGAGGGAAAGAGAGAGAGGAGAGGATAATGGAAGAGGAGAGTGTGAGATAATTTTTTTATTATTTATTAATGTTGGATATGGGAGAATGGCTTAAGGTGGATGAGGGTTGGCTTTGTAAGAAGAAGATGCAATGGAAGCATATTGACGAGGATTGCCATTCTTCTTCTATGAGTAATGCTTTAGTGAAGTATCTAGAGCCACTAATTTGGAGGAGTTGCTCATAAATGAACTTCTCTCTTTGGATTTTAGACCCCAATTTTTAGGCAATTTGAGAAAAGCTAGAGTAGATACTGATGAAACCATATCAAGTGGCAACAAGGAGAGAAAAAGAGTGATTTAGAGCTTCTCTGAGATCTCCAAGCCTTTGAGGGAAGCTTCATCAAGGACCTTTCTCCACTTTCAATGAGCTATATTGCTAAGTGCCCTCCTTACATAGTGTAATTGACAATTTTCACAAAGTGGTAACTTGATTGATGTCATCTTTTTTTTTTAAAACTTCCTTAACAAAGATTGGCAGTATCCAAGTTACATAACATTTTTATTTGCAAATCATTGGAATGAAGATTTTTAAAAAATGTAGTTGTATATTTTTGCTTCCACATAGGGAATCTTGGGATGACCTCTTATGGTGGGTTCTTCTCCACACCATCAACAATGGATCATAGGTTTACTTATGTGATGTAGAGATACATCCAAAAACTCCAACTCTAGTGATTAGATACCATTAGCTTATCCATCTTGTAGGAGCAAGAAGAGAGCAAGTAGGATTGAGTGGCAACTACAAGTCATTGAAACATGATGATAGATAGTGTCTATATCACTATTACCTTGTCTTGAATAAAATGAGACAATTAGAAGCAAAGCATGTAAGCTAGTATAGGATCTTAGCATGCTTTGATACCACATGTGAGAAAATAGAGAGCAAGAATGCCATAGTGCATGAAAGGACTAGCCTAAATACCCCTATGTATCACACATCACGAGAATAAATATATTTCCATTTCATAGACATGTGAAACATTACGGTTTTTAATTATTATACCACTTAAAATTTTATTTATAAGTATATTTTAATCCATTAAAATTTCCTTTAAATCCAGAAAAAGTAAAACTGAATTTCTTTAGATCCTTATAAAGTGTTAAAGTTTTCTAAGAGTGCTGCATAATTTTTCATTAACAAAAACTTCTACTTTTAATAAATATAAATAGTTTTTCAAATTTTAAACGTAGTAAAACTTCTTTGAAAAATCACACATACTTTCCATAGTGTTAATTTAATTTGAAAATATCACATTTAGCAAATCTTAAGTGTGTATTTTGGAAAAAAATCTAAAGTTAAAATTTAGGTGATTCTAAAGTATTTTTTATTTTTTTATATTTTAAAAAATTCAATCAATATTTGATAAATAGCAACAACCAATCAAAGTGGGAAAAAAAACTTTCCTACATTTTAAAAAAGTATAAACTTTGAAGATTTAAGCACTTGATTATTATCCTTATAGTATGGTTTCTATACAAAATGTGTCATTATGAGGTGAATGTGGTAAGTAGATTGTAGAAGGGAATAGTTTCTACTTATTGACAGGCAATACAAAAGTGGATAAGAGGATGAGAACATCCATCAATGAGATGTGGTCAAATAGGCTTACACATTAGAGCACTAAATGCTCTTCCAACATGGGCCTTACAACACCCTACACGAACACCTAACACCATCTATTGCCTTTGGCTTTTCTCATTTCTTTGTTGTTAAGTTGAAGATTAGCATTATGGCACTTCACCTTTCCCCACCATCTAGTCATCCACCATAAGTACTAGCCAATTGAGGATCTAACCAAGACACATGCTTTATCTTTGCCCATCCAATATGATATTATCACAGTATTCTAAAGTAAGTTTGAGTGTTAAGTCTATGCATTTTTGCCCACCGAAAGATATTGGAACGCTTAACCATCACATACTTCTCAACCAAGTGTTTACTAGTGCAATGATAGACTTTATATGTTTCATTCATTTCATACTGTTATGAATGACAACTCCTGGGCTCAATCACTTTCAGATAAAAAGAAAAACACCCATATCTATAAAGATCATGAAAACACATGAATGAAACTAAATAAAATTGAAAGGGTATCATTTTTACTAGATTATTTTTTCAAAAAAATTACACCACCTTTTCAAGAGGATCCCACATAGAATTTAAGATAACCATGAACTTATAATAAGATAAGGAATACAAAATTTCAAGTCAACACTAAAGACATACAAAGTATTGGGTTGAAGTCAATACCTTCTAACTAAGCTGATATATTAGCATGCATCGTATGTTGTAGAATCTTGTCTCAAGGGACATCTCCACCTTGGCCCACTCTTGTTGCTCAGGTGTGGGCCTAGCCAAGATGCTATTTGTTTGCAATTTCAAACTTCTGAAACATATAAACTTCATAATGAATGTTTGGGATAACATGGGCTCTTGTAATTAAGGGATAAGAAAAGAATTAACACATTAGTCATGTCCAAGGCTAGAAGGAGCTCCTGCCCCCTTTGATTTGTTTATCTTGATGTACTCATCGTGTATGGAGACATGGTACTAAAGAGAATCGACATATACTAGACATCATTGGAAATCATGAATGTTATGTATACATCTCAAACAAGAAAACACTTATGTGAAAGAAGGCAACTATAAAATAAGATGGTTACTACCACATACAAAAACATTCTCGACTTTCAAATCTCATCACTCCTTGCCCAATGACTTCTCGAACTCTTGGTTTCTTTGTCTCCATATTTGATCCCATTCTTCTAGATTCTGAGCTAAGACATAGTTGCCACCCACTAAGACCAAGAAATGTCTCATGGTCTCAATATATGCCATGATATCAAAAGTGAGAATCAACCATGAGGTAGATTCAAAGGCAAATCTACCTAGCTGATGAGGAACCAAGCGACATAAAGGAACTAAAGGAGGCTCCATTCTTCTCTTGACATAAGGTACTTTAAACATGGAATTTTTTAAAAATTGTAACAAGCTGTCCATATGTTCACTTAACACAATATTAGCGAGTTTGGAAATCTTCCAATTCCCATTTTTTGAATACTAAAAAGGTGGCATTGGATAACATGCCCATAAGTTTCTCAAAATCATATAATGTGACCTATCATTGGAAAGCGCTTGAAAAATGGAATCTATAGAACTATAGAGCACTCGATTTGGAGTTATAGTGTTCAAGTTATGACAAATCCGAAGATTTGACCACGTGTCCCAAACTTATGGAAAATTCCCATATTCCCCAATATGGTGTTACTTGACATAAGGTACTTTAGACAAGGCATTTTCAAAAATTATAACAAGTTGTCTATCGGTTCAAACAACATGATTCACTGATTCTTGTAATTGTTGAGCAGAATAAGAGGCACTTCACATGGGGCATTCTCAAACACTGTAATGGGCTATTCTTTCATTCATGCAGCATGATTTACCAATTACTCATAATTTTCTAGTGGTCAATATGTTGCAAAAACTTTTGAAGCAAAAGTTTTCTTCGTTAACCTAGAGTTTTAGTCCCCTCACTAGCTTTGCAAAAATGGGTGAGATTGTGGTGGGAAGAGGGAATAAAAGAGCATAAATAATTACATGTAAATGGTCCCAGCTTTGGTCTTGCCTCAAGCTCATTGAATTACCATGCCTTTTCAGTTATGATTATGCTCAACCACATGCTCACATAAAGGTGATGTTGTGTAGGTCTAGTTAGCTCGGCTACCTTCCTCTACAACCTAATAACCCTCTGCTCTCTACATAACTCAACCATCCATTTATGCGATTCAGTGTCAATGAATCAAACAACATTGCAAGCTTGGACACCCTTCCGCATATGCTTTTAATTGTTCCCAAGGTATGAAAGACATAGGGAAATTTCCATGGTGATTTCTAGATAGGGAAATTTTCTTCTATAGGAATATTCCCTACATAGGAGATTTTTCCTAATGGGGTGGGTCACCTTAAGTAACCTTCTACATCTCATCTACTACTATCAACAAATTTTTAATCTATTTATCTTTCTTTTCTCTTATTTAGCATTCACATCACACTCATCTAAATCATATCTATAGAACCCATGCTATTTTTCTCTGATTGTAGCTACTATTCACTCTATAACTCTTGTTTTCCAAAATTATGACATGGAAAGATTGAAAAATACTTGCTATAAATTCCCTATTTCAATACACATCTATGATTACTACTAATGCAACCTTACTATTGCAAACAATTTTGGTTTTGCAAATTGGATCCTACTAGACATTTTTCTCTTAGAAGAATCCTGCTATATACTAGATCAAATCTATGATCTTTCTTTACTATTTCTCTCATAGCCCAATTGTTTTCAGAGATCTACTAATGGTTCTCCAAAACCTTTCCTATTGCATTCATTCACATTGAAAGTTTTGTTGGGGGTAAAGGCACCTATGCCCAACCACTAGTGCATTCATTACAATGATAGTACTAGTGCCCATTACTATCACTTTATTCTTTATTATTTTAGTGAAATTTGAGTAAGGGAAGTCCAGTCACACATTGTGACTATTGGAGTCTCCACATTCCATATCTCTTGCATTGCTCTTGCTTCCTTGCTCCCAGGGCTTCCATTGAGGACTTTCTCTCTTCAATTTTACTACTATTACAACTAAAAAGGTAAGATGGATGAATGTGGGAGTACTTGTATTACACACTATAGAGGTTTGTAATATTTTTACTTTTTATGATGTACGCCATGTTACCAAATGTGATCAAAAGCTTGTCTTTGGTTAGAAAGTTTTATACCCACATCATTGAGTGCTTCTTCCTTTTTGATTGATGAGATGAAGATTTTATTACAAACTCTTTCTTGAGCCATTATGATGCAAATTAGCATATGCAGTTATCAATGCAACAGCAATAGCAGCTACATCATCATAAATTGGATCAACAACGAATGCTGCATCAAGAACAAGAGCATACACATGGTGCAACCAAAGCGATCAAAGCTGTGGTTATTGAGCGCAAATTATCTGATGGCCGAAATGTTTTAGCCTATCTTAAAGCCTTTGAAAGCTAGATGCGCTTCTTAGAGTTCCTACCAAGTGGATAACCTATTTCCTATGGCTTGTCACACTTGCTTTGTGATTCAGAGTGACAAATTTATTTGTGCAAGACTCAAACTGGAATGTTTTCAAGAAAGTGCTCAAAGATGAATATTTTCTAGAGGATTATGGTATTTCTACACAGAAAACATTAAGAGAGTGGGTCTATCAGTCCAACAAAGGACTTGTTGCTTCTAAGTTATTGCGAGAGTTTGAAGAATGCTACAACCAATTGAATGCACTAGAGGAAAGAGCCTTTAACTCGAAGAAAGTGGAGTTATTCTTGCAAGCGGCTGATCCTGCACTTCAGGACAAAATGGGAGAGCTTCTTGAAGACCGTACGCATCCTATGGGATTGAAGACAGATTGGAAAGATGCTATTGATGTGGTTTCTACATTGACAAAGAGGCGGAGATGGAAGGCTCACTGGTAAAACAGCATGCAACCACCACCAACGATGTCTTTTCCTACCTTGACTTCTTCTACTTCTCCTATTGGTCCTTCCACTTCTTCTCCTATTTCTCATCCTATGTCTATGCCTACTTCTATGCCTATGTCTATGCCTATTCTTGTTGCAGTTGCCAAACCATCTACAAAGCTGACTCTCGAAGACATGGTGGAGGAAATTTCAAAGAACTTGAAAGATCTTCAAAATAAGATGACTAGAAGAGAGAAACAACCACTTAACTCAGCTCCAATCATTGTCCCAACCTCTTCTACTCTTATAAATTATTCTAGAAATGATCATGTTTGCCATTGCATTTTGTGCGATAGTCCAGACCATGAGCGGAAGGACTATCAAGATTTAGAAGATGCAAGAAGACTAAAGTTGGTGGTCTAGAAGGACAAGATGATATATTTCGGAGATACAGAGGAACCGATTAAACCTCGGGGAGGTCACTATATATATATTCTCTATATAACGTGCGTTCATGGCCTATTTATAAATATCCTAATCTGTGAATTTTTCTTGAATAAAACACAACCCTTTTCTATTCAATCTATAAGTAACCCCTTTATATGATACCCTTCTATATGTAAAAAATGTATAAAATTAGTTTTTAAAAAACTCCTTATTTTGAACTCACGTTATATATACATATATTCATGAGTCACCCCCTCCCCTCCTCCCCCCCCCCCCCTCGAGGATTAAACCAAATTTTGGGAAAGAAGGTATGAAGAAATTATTGGAGGAGTCTCTTTTGGGCTCTTCTTATGCGATGTGAGAGGTGGCAAGAGAAGCCCTGCCTATGGTCTTCAATTGGAGCAGTTGCCAAAGGACAAGTCTCCTTTATGGTCCTATGCATTGCATGTAGAAAAGAAAGGTAAAGCTTCATCATCCAAACTTTCAACCATAGGAGATGCAATCAGAAAAGAAACTAGATGGAATGATCGAGTTGATGTCTTTTCTATCTATGCTTACATCGGGAAATCTCAAGGATTAAAAGTACTCTTTAACGTGTCCACTAGTATCATCCAGGACAGTCTTAGCAATCCATCGGAAAGGATGTCTAGAAACTCCGCCCGGCACTCCCATGGAATGTTACAGGTTTTGCGATCTAGGTCCTCTTGCGGTTGCCACGTAGCGGAAGTATCCTGGCCGTTCCCACTTAGGATCGACCGGAATTAGGGTTTTTCGGATTGGTCATTAGCTAATAGCAACTAGTGTCAGACCCGTACGAACTACTTTACGCAGAAACGCCAGGTCTGAAACGGATTCATGCTGCACTTGGTTCAAGGGGAATGGGAAATGAGAGGGATGCAAGGCTCAACCTCTCTGCCATAAGGCATAGTCCCATTCCGTTCCCCTAAAACAGTGTAAATCGGGTAAGACGTAACTCTAGGTCATCGCTCTCGTTATTCGTTTTGATGATCATCCCGCTGTTCTTTGAGATTTTTGAGAAAAGTTCTCGGCTAACCGGGACCACCCAACTGTAGGACGGACCCATGGCCCATCCTCCGCACTTTCCTCGGTTTGTTTTAGTTATGTAATTATCTAACACATTAATTTGACATATAACAATTATCTTCTTTAATTAATCCTGTTAAGCACTGGTTCCTTCACGTAATCTTATCACGTGACATAGAAAAATAATATCAAGCAAGTTTTTTTTTAACATTTCATCATTTTATCTTTGAATACAAGGAGTTCCGCCTGTAGGCTTGTCCATAATCCGCCCGAAGGCTATCCAGTAATCCATAGGGATCACTATTCCAAGCTTCCACCCGTAAACTAGTATGCGGGCCTCGAGATCCAATCCGGAGTCATGTTAGCCTCTTGTGCAGGATCCGGAAGGCGAGGGATTTACGGCCAAAGCCCCCCTGGCACCCAAGCATCATCCTGCTCCAAGTAGAACTCAACGGAGAGACCTCTCACGGCGGGTTCGGTCCACATTCCCGGCGCGGTCAACAACCCCCTTGGTTAGGGTCAGGCAGGTAGTCGGGGGTAACTGAAGCTGCCTCTCCCTTCAGGCCTTAAACCTAAAGCATAAGATATCTTTTCATCCTTTAATTCCTTGAGTAAACAATGTAAACAGTGCTTTCTAAACTGTTACAAGCACAATCATTTCCAGTGGTCGTTTATTTGGCCAACTGTTAAGGAGTGAATCCTTCTCTCCGAATGCATCCAGCACTTGATTCGGTGTCGAAGAGTTTGTGAAAGCAATGTCGCAACCACAGAGGACCTTAACTAATTTCAGGATGTCATTCTAAAGCCAAAGCTACACGCATGCATATCCACCTTGTGTAAAAGATGGTGGTAGAAGAATTGCATGGAGTGGACATTACAACAAGTACTGATCTTGTCCATGTGAGCTGTAAAGCTTGAGGGAATTGCATCAAGTCGTCCACACTAAAAGCCTGGAGGTATAATTTCCTTTTGGGTTCTCTTTTCCCTGAGTCCTTTTGGCAATCACCCAAATGCCATGTTCGCTACACAGACATAGACACCGAGAGAGAGCGCATGATGGTCCAAATCAACTAAGGCAAACGCCTATATCGCCTTCTTCTGTAACTGTTGCAATAGTCCGTTGCTTCATCTCATTAGAGTCATCCTTGTTTATTACCTCTTGATCATTGAGCTATGTCAAGTGGACAAGATCCTGTTTTAAGAAGCCATTCAAATGGACAAAGATGCCAAACGGCCGCACAAATTGAACTTTAGTGATGAACAGAGTATAGCTCTAGTAGCTCCGCATGTCAATTGTTTTTTCAGCTTTTTACTATCATAATGCATCGGACAGACTCCAATTTGGGAAGAACCTCAAAGAGTGAAAGAAAGCGCCCTGGGAGACGCAGGGAACTCTCCTGGACGGTTCCCAGAAAGACATCCATACAGAAGGAATTCTGTCCCGATTTTTAGAGTTCGAAGACAGTTCGGCTATTGCTTCTTTGTCTTAATCCTATTATCATGACAAATTCGTCTGCTTTGTCATTGAGTTCTATTCCACTTCATCTTCATCTTTATCTTCGTTGCAGCCTTTCAGTCTCTTTGCATCACAGCAATGTCTTTCTTCTCCCTCCTCTTCTCGTGTTCTTGTTCTGTTCCGCACTCTCGCCTCCCTCCTCTGTTCCAGAAAAAGCCCCTTATCCCCGTTTGCGGCAATCTGGCCTCCTTTTTTTATCGCTCTCCCCACCGGAATTAAAAAAAAAACAGGTCGAAAACCTTAATCGTTTCCTATTTTTAGTCCAATCCCTCTTTGTTGATAGCTAGGATCTTCTACTTTGTCCTCCCCCAGGCGGCCTACCTCACGCCCTTCTTCCTACGCCTGAAGCAACGATTCTGACCAATCCAATTTCACAGTCACAGTGACTCTTCAGCTTGTCACCGAATATCCTTCAATTAAGGCAGATGGAATAGTGATATGTCACAGATATTCAGCCGCCCTGCATCCTCTTCAGGGAACTCCATTGATTGAAGGTTCAACACGATCATTTGCCACCAGAATACAACCTGCTCCAGCATTCTGAACATGCCATACCTTCAATGCAAAGTAACAACCTTCCCAGTCCACTAAAATTTTGAGAAGTGCAGAGCTTGTCAGATCAGAAAGACATTATAAGTGCAATCTGGAAGTATAATTATCAGTTGTCTAAACAAACTGATGGTGATTCTTGTTCTCTGCAATGATAGCATCCAACTTTCGAATTGCATATAAGCACTGAAGGATATAGATCATTTTGTTACAGTTTGGGAATATCGTGCCAGAATATGGGACAATTCACTGCCATCAATGCAGAACTTTGCTTCTTTTCACACTTGCTGTACATAATAACCCCTTTTTACCTATAGCAACATCTGTCTTCAGCAAGCCTCTCAAGTTGTTGCTTAGCAGCAATACCAGTAAAGTTACTACAACATAAACTTAATGAACCTCTCTATGTTACAGCACCATGCATCCTTGAGACAAATGATGTCTCAGAGATCAAAACCTGAGAAACAAGTTGCAACTGCAGTCTTTCGAACTTCAGTGAAGGGCTCAGGGTATCAGAAAGGCATTCCTTGATGAGGTTTTAGCAAGAGACAGGAACAGGTAACATCAATTGATGTAACAGCAGCATCATGTAATGTTCTGTCAATCTCTAAAGCAATAGTACATCCCTTCTCTGCAAGTGAACTACATGCTTGGAGGACACCAAGAAATGTTGGCTTATTGGAACTCATTCCTTCAACTAGCATTTGACTATACAGCTACAGAACCTTTTCTGCCTTATCTAACTCAAAATATCGTGAGATCATAACATTCCATGCAACAATGTCCTGATCAACAGCCCATCAAACATGCTCTCTGCTTCTAAAATGCTGCCACATTTACCATAGATACTAATAAGTGTGCTATTAACAAAAGCATCTGAAATGAAGCCCTTCTTGTGAGCATCTGCATGTAATGCTCGGAAAATTTCTCAAGAAAATTTTATTGGTTTCCCATCCATGCTCATAACATCTTCCTCCTCAATGAGGGCATCACATGCTTGAAATGTGATCTTAAATGTCTACTGATTTGAGAAAATGTCCTCCTCTTGCATCTGTTTGTATAGTTGTAATGTCTTCTCTCCTTGACCCTGTTCAAGATAGACTGAAAGCAACCCTTCATGCTCGCTACTATACTCATACGCAGAGAATAAATGTAATCACAACAACTAAGTATGCACAAAATATCAAATCGCACACACAACTTTCGGGTGGTTTTCACACCTCGAATGCGCAGCAATACGACACCGGGATCAATTGCGACTTGGCAAGATCCCCAAGGGTTTGTTTGTTAACCCCTTATGTCCTTGGGTTAGGCCGTACCCTATTAACCCAGCTTAACGAATACCTTAAGTTCTATTGGCAGTAAATATGTTATTTCAATTTATTGATTGGTCTTTTGCTTCCAAGCAGTTATCTAATCCACTTATCTTGGTCATCTTTCCCAAGAAAGGTGTTATATTAGGATGACCACTCATCCTTTTTCAAGATAAACTTGCGCAAGAATCTGCCAATCTCATTTTGAGGAATTGACCACTCCCTTGTGGTCAACCCACAAGGTCATGCAACTCTGTAATTTGTTGCACAAGTGTCGCATCTAATCTATGGGACTATTTTTCCCATCGAATGTCATCTTCTAATCACGAAATCATGATTAATAGGAAATAGGGTTAGGGTGTCCTCATATCCAATCCATTTTTTGATTGCACTAGGCCAACCTTGTCGGTCCTAGGGTCCCAATTCAAATCGAGTATCATCCTTTTAGCGAGCGACCCTTAGGGTAACAAACCCTAGATCGTTTCTCGCAAGTATATCCTATTTTTCGCTATATTTCGTGAATGTGGGCGGGTCTTTAGGGTATGAGAGTTTCAACTTGGCAATAAGAACAACTAGGTTACGTCCTCAATGTTCTAAATCCTAGGTAACACTTGGGATATGTTGCTTTGTTTTAACCATTTCTAAGCGTGTCCCTTACGGTTTATGTAACGTGTCTTAGTAGTCCATCGGAAAGGATGTCTAGAAAACTCCACCCGGAACTCCCATGGAATGTTATGGGTTTTGCGATCTAGGTCTTCCCACGTCTGCCACGTAGCGGAAGTATCCTGGCCGTTCCCACTTAGGATCAACCATAATTAGGGTTTTCCTGATGGGTCATTAGCTAACAGCAACTAGCGTCAGACCCAAGCGAACTACTTTACGTAGCAACGCCAGGTCCGAAGCGGATTCACGCTGCACTTGGTTCAAGGAGAATGGGAAAGGAGAGGGATACAAGGCTCAACCTCTCTGCCATAAGGCATAGTCCCATTTCGTTCCCCTAAAACAACGTAAATCGGGTAAGACGTAACTCTAGGTCATCATTCTTGTTATTCATTTTGATGATGATGATCATCCCGCTGTTCTTCGAGATTTTTGAGAAAAGTTCCCGGCTAATCGGGACCACCCAACCGTAGGACGGACCCATGGCCCATCCTCCGCACTTTCCTCAGTTTCTTTTAGTTATGTAATTATCTAACACATTAATTTGAAATATAACAATCAGCTTCTTTAATTAACCCCTTTAAGCACTGGTTTCTTCACGTAATCTTATCACATGACATAGAAAACAATATCAAGCAAGTTCTTTCTTTACATTTCATCATTTTATCTTTGAAATACAAGGATTTCTGCCCGTAGGCTTGTCCATAATCCGCCCGAAGGCTATCCAATAATCCTCAGGGATCACTATTCCAAGCTTCCGCCTGTAAACTAGTATGCGGGCCTCGAGATCTAATCCCGAGTCACGTTAGTCTCTTGTGCAGGACCCGGAAGGCGAGGGATTTACGGCCAGAGCCCCCCTTGGCACCCAAGCGTCCTCCTGCTCCAAGTAGAACTCAACGGAGAGACCTCTCGTGGCGGGTTTGGTCCACTTTCCCGGCGCGGTCATCAACCCCCTTGGTTAGGGTCGGGCAGGCAATCGGGGGTAACTGAAGCTGGCCCTCCCTTCAAGCCTTCAACCTGAAGTATAGGTACTCATTTAATTTGTAATTCATAATTCAAACAGAGCCCTAAAATCTCTAACAAGCACAAAAAATTCCATTAATCAACCCAGTTGTTTGGCAAACTGCTAAGGAAGTGTCGTTTCCTTTTTTAGTGTATCAGCACTCGTTCCCAAGGTGTCTTGTAAATTGGCAAGATCTTTTACATTCCGATGTAGGGCATACCCAATTTGGTTAACCCTAAAGTTCCTTAGATATGCTAGTTTCCGATTTACAACTTTTCTTATTTAGAAGGATATCCAAAAATACGTCTTTTTGCAAGATAACTTGCATAGGGATCTACCATCCTTGATGAGGGTTTTTACCCTTCCTCCTTGTGAATCAATCACAAGACTAAATGATTTCGTACTTGCTGCGCACGTCTTGTGATGGAGTAATCTGTTTAGATTCTTTAAGCTGATGTATGTCAGGCCTAGGGTTTCTTCTTTTAAGAACCCTAGGGACAAACCCTAGTTTCTTATCTTTACGAATTTATTGTCCCTACAATAAGGAAAGTAGTCAAGTGCTTAGGGTATGAATGTTTCTATGTTTAGATTGGTTTAGTTATGTTTCGGAAGGTAACATTAATCGTCTTGTCACGGTTTTGCTATCCTTATGGCAATTTACTTTCCAGTCAATACAGCTTAATTTTAACTTCCGTTTTCCTTACAGATGAACTCATGCCAAATAACAACATTTGCCTTGCTAAGATGTGCAATTAGCAAAGATAACTTCCTAGTAATTTGAGCATCGAAAGAAACCTTTCATGAATTTAACCATTTATAACGATTCGTTGCGAAAGGAATAAGACTAATGGTGCAAGATATAATTTCAACACCTTAGGATTTAACTAAAATAAACTACTATAGTAAATGGCTAATCTTGCTCGTAATTTAATGCTTGATGTAATTTGAAGAAAGCTAAGTTCTATACATTATTATTCATAAGCTAAACTCCTTCGTTACAAATAACTCAAACAAATATAACCTATCCTTAACAATTTTTCTTTGCATGATCGACTTAAACGCGAATTAAAGCCAAGAAGAAAAACCTGGTTTTGGGGTGAGATATCCACATGGATACCGGGAGATGACCCTCCCGCAGCTACACCTTGGACTTTCTTCGGCGGCATCGTAGTTCTAATGTGAGATAGCCTTTTCCTCTTTCTTCTGGAATTCCACCGTCTCTTTGGATCAAAAAAAGTTTATGGGTGAGTGTGGTTTCGTAACCACGGAACCCTTGGAGGATTTTGACTTGGGTTAGAAGGAATAGAAAGCACTTATTCTCCTTCCTTCCCTTTCTTTTATTTTTTTTTTCCACTCTTCCTCCTTCACTCCTTCTTTTCACTCCCTCTACTTTCCCTCCCTATCTTTTATCTCACGGCTACTTTTCCCTTACGGGATATCATCCGAGGCCATGATGATGATTTGGATTTTTAGGTTCAGGGGGGGAAAAATAATAAGGGGGATACGGGGGATTAAGACCGGGGGGTAGATTCCCAAAGTCAAGGGAGGGGCTTAAGGGGAAAAGGGAATTTAAAATCCTAGGGGGGGTTTGAAATCGGGGGGGAGGGGGAAGGGGCTTTAGACGGATTAAACCCAGGGGGAAACAAGGAGGCTTAGGGGGATTAAAACCGGGGCGGGTGGTGCATAGGAACAAGGGCCAAAGCCTTATCCCTTAGAAGCTTCTAAGAAGCTTCTGGACCATAGCAGGGCCGACGTGGAAAAAAGAGCCCAATGATTGGGTGGAAGATCTCGCTGATGAAGGGAAAATTATGAGGATATTGGCAGGGAGAGGAAACTGGCGGTAGCAACACGCTGTGGAGGCGGCGCTTCTTCTCGGACGGCGGCACACTAGTCCCTCACGGCGGCCACTGGTCGGTGACAACGGCCTTCCCTCTCCCTCAATACGTTGGTCTTCTAGCACAGCGACCCTTCGTCTCACTGCAGCCTATCTTCCTTGCTCCCTACAATCCCACCAGCACAACGGCCCCCCGTCTTCTCTCTAATCCTCCTCTCCTTCTCACAGTAGATTGACGGCCTCTCCTCCACAGCATGTCGATCGTCCTCTTTTAAATAGTGGAGGGGAGGGGGATCTTCCCTCCCCTGCGTGTTATCACGCATGTTCCCCCTCCCTCAATAAAGCTCCACTAAGGAGCTTAATTGCTCCTTCTATTTCCCTCCCCCCTCCAGCTCGTCAGTCAGCTGGAGGGATAAGGGGGAATTTTTTTAAAAAAAATCATTTATCCAAATTTTCTTTTTCTTTTGAGGTGGTTCACGCGCGTGCTTCTAATTAGCGAATCGGAATATTACAATTTAGGTGTTTAGGGTAAACCAATTTACTTGTCTACTCTTGAAGATATTTATGATACCATTCTCATAATCACGTGATTCATTGCCTACATATGACTAGATTTACCAACCCTAACTTTCTTGGTTAAGATCAAAGCGTAGGTCAAGTTACAGCATAATTTTTTATTGACCCCCTAGAACATGCATTTCATGATTTAAGCTGCTAGGCTTTTGGGGTTTATATTAAAATGGACCATGCAACCTTTTCCTAATTTTATTTCTGAATGAATTATTTGTAGGCTAAATGAGCATTACCCAACTTTTGTAACTACATACGTAATTGATTGAGATTTTATGCCAGAAAAACTAGAGTTAACTTATTCTAGTTTACAATCCATGCCACTCGCAAATTTATAGAATCATTTCTAGGCTCTTCTATTTTCTACGAGATTAATGACTTTCCCTAATGAATCATTCAATGAAGATTTGTCTAAAAATGCAACATGGGATTAATCTTTCCATGCCTAACCAAAGGTGCACTTCAATAATTTTTGACCTTATAAGGATAGGCAATAGGTGTTCTAGGCCGTCACTTTGACATGCACACAAGGGAAACTACTAATAAGATCGTGAGATGCATAGATAATTTACGTTATTTTGTTCATCATGTTGGAAATACCAATGACCACTTCATGCCATGAGCTAATTATTCAAATAGTCAATCTATTTCCAATTGCATTTAACTAGGCTAGGTGAGTTTGACATGTGTGGATGCTTCCTAGTCCATGAATTTATCGTGCATAATGCCTTACTTTTGCGACGAATCAAAAATAGTAAAAACCTGGACTTGTGAACTCAGGGAGATATCCACGTGAATGTTAGGAGAAGAACCTCCCGCGGTTGCACCTTGTGGCTTTTTAGGGGCCATCGTGAATTCGACCTTCTTGCCTTGGCCGCAGACTTATGATCTTGGCCCGTCTCCCTCGCACGCGCAATTCCTTTTTAGATTCGGCTTCCTTGACTGATGCCTCGTCTTGTGGAATTGGCTTTGGAAGACCTTATAGGCTTCCTTCTTGAAGCTTATGAGGGAAAGAACTTTGGGCTTCCTTCTTGAAGCTTATGAGGGAGAGAACTTTGGGCTTCCTTCTTGAAGTTTATGAGGGGAAAGAACTTTGGGCTTTCGGAGAGTTCAAAAAGGGAAGGGCCTTTTAATTTGGTTAGAAAAACTTGGGGGGAGATTTAATAGAACCGATGAAAAGAGGGTTTAAAACTTGCTAATATGGCTTGAGTGGAAATACCATGGGAACCTTTAAAGAACTTATGTGGGTGAAATCCACGGAAGGGTTTAAAAATGGCTTTGTGGAATGCAAGGGGAGACTTTAAAAGACTTGTATGGGGGAAAAGATCCACATAAATGACTATGTGGAAATACTAAGGGAAAGTACTCAATTTCCGAGAATGCAAGGTGAAAGGATGCTTCAGTCCATGGTTTGTAAAACCCGCTTGTAGGGGTAAAGGAAAAAGGGTCCACGGAAAGGGGGTTTAAAACCCGACTAATGGAATGAAAAAAAAGGGAAAAGAGGCTTAATTCTTGGGGGGTTATATATAAAAAAAACACAAGGAAAGGGCCTTATGCAAGCCTCATAGGAAGGGGGCTTTAATGACTTTTAAGGAATTTTGTGGGGGGGGGGGGGGGTTTAAAAGGAAATAGGGGGTAAAGTGGACTTAAGGAGATTCAGGGGGAAAAGGGGTTTAAAACCTGCTAGTGTGGCTTTAAGTGAATCCATAAAAAGGGTTTACGATTGGGTAAATGGATTTTGGGGGATGCAAGGGGGAAGGCTCAATTCCCGGGGGTAAAAACCCCTTGTGTAAAGATGTAATGAAAAAGGGGTTTTAAAGAAACCCGGGGGCAATACGAACTTGGGTGGGAATTTCCATGGGAAGGGGTGCTTGGAGAGCCCCCTTAGAAGCTTCCAAGAAGCTTCTAGGTTGCAGTACCTGGCGCAAGGGGATGAGGAATTGGTGACGGCACTTAGTGACTTGATTGTGATGGCAGCGGCGGCCTCAGGTTGTAGGCGGCACTGGCATACTTCCTCGAGCTCCGCGGCAGATGGCAGCGTCCGTCCCACACTCCTCCCTTCACGACGATCTACAGTAGTCTCCCCACACCCTCTGCTTCTCCACGACTCTTCTTAGCTGCAGCGTTATGGCCCTTCCTCTTTCTCTTCTTGGCCTAACAGCGACCCATCCTATCTCCTCCTTTTCCACTATCAAATTGGCGGCGAGGGTTGAAGCAGAATTTCTTCTCTTTGTCACACAGCTTGGCAGGCGTCGATCCTCCTTGCTCCACGATGGTCTATGGTAGCCTCACGACACTCTTTGATTCTCCACACTCCCCCCTTCTCACCCCTTAGAGGGGTATTTATAGGAAGGGGGTAAGGCCTCCCTTCCCCCCCACGTGGTGCCTGCATGTAGTCCCTTCCCTCCACCTCTACACTCTCCCATTTTAGCACCATCCTCTTCCCTCAGCCACGCTTCGGTTGGGGGGAAGAGGATTTAAAAAAATTTGCATTAACTCCAATATTATCCTCTTGACCTCCTCCCAAGAGGAGGTTCTCATGAAAATATACGGTTTCATTAGACCATAGTCTCGATTCAGCCAATGGAGATCATGACACATCGTGTTAAAGTTCGCATCGTCTGTGACCAAAATGTTGGCATTATCATTTGCCCGGGACTTCATACGGCCTCGTAATATTTTCAGTAGAAATATTACATACTCGTTGAAGATAAGCGGAAAAGAGATAATGATCAGCCTTAAAGGATTGAAGAGGGTGACTAGGAGGAGTGATCCAGTTCTTCAACCTTCTTCTTTAGGGTCATGGAGCAAAGTATGGTTGGTATACAAGCCAAAAGTACAAGAAGATTAGAAATCCCCAAAGACAAAGGATTCAAGTCGAAAAAGTAACCTGGATTCAAGCTGCTATCTAACATTGAGACGACCAAAGACTTGAAAAAAGTACTTGAGGATCAGATTCTTAATTACAAAATTGAATTTACTCTTGGAGAAGTCTTGGGGATTGCCTAAAGAGAATTTTATGATATTATCATCGACATCATTAAAAGAAAACGACAGGTTATTCAAGAGCCAACATAGGATATGATCCATTGAGAGGCTTTAGCTGTTACCGAGGCTATTCTCTATGGGTTGCAAATTAAGGAGATTGATTCTAATAAGGAGACTATTGACGATTCTATAAATGGAACTCTATGTATGCAGTCCAAGAAGTTTCTTCATCCTTTACTTCAGCCCATACAATATGATGAGAGCAAAGAAGCGCCTAGATTTGTGCCTCGTAGCCATTTATCTCGTAGTCACTGGGCTCGTGCGGCTATAGAGACTGTAGTCAAGCTTGGCGAGAGAGAGACTCCTTGTGTTACTCTTTTGGATCATGGATCCGAGATTAATGTCATAGTGCGAGGTTTATATGATACTGGTAGATGGCTAGTTGATGTGGATCATGGTTGGCGCATGCCTCGGGGGGATCACTCATGAATATATGTAAATATTACGTGAGTTCCAAATAAGGGGTTTTTGAAACACAATCTTTATACATTTTTTACATACAGAAGGGTGTCATATAAAGGGGTTACTTACAGATTGAATAGAAACAGTTTGTGTTTTATTCAAGAAAAATTCACAGATTAGGATATTTATAAATAGGCTATAAACGAATGTTATATAGAGAATATATATATAGTGAATCCCCCGAGGTGCATGTGTGCATCCAATAGCACTGCAAGAGATTTGTATGCTGCTTGTTCAAACTTGAAGATTTCTATTGGAGATGTGGGCAAGTCCTATCATTTTCAGGGAAAGCTCTCGCCTCCTGGCAGCGACAGCTTTTCCTCATGTGTTTATGGTGTATCCACTAAAAGTACTTTGTGTTTTCAGCATATTTTTTATATGCCTAGAGCTTCCAAGAAGTATGTAAAAAGAAAAGAAAAAGAATTGATGCTTACAGGTGTTTTGTAGGAAGAAGACTGGATAGATGGTCTCTATGATAACCTTTCATGCTCCGATACTATCATGGAAGAACTTTCTGTATTGATGAATGCTAACAATCAAGAGTTTTCATATGTCTTATAGGTCCATTCTCTCGTGATGTATTAGAAAATTGCTTATTTCATGCTTCAAAAGAATTTGGGTGCTGAGGATTCTCAACAAAAATAGTTCTTTACTAACATACTTCAACAAAAAGAGTTGGATGTTGTTGTTTACACACAACAAAATTTGTGTTTACCAGGGTATTTTCGACAAGGGTTGAAATTTGCAGGTTGTAGCAATGAAGCCAAAGTTCAGACAAAATATAAGACAACTGATAGGAAGATTAGACCAATTGCAGGATCACTACCTTTGGATAGTGATGAGATGGTTAGGAGAGTTGCTTTGCAACCTCATTTACGAGATCTTGCATGTGTTAGACATAAGTTTTCGGCTGAGACATTGAAAGAGATGAAGATTGGGACCGGAGATTTTCTGCTTCCAGAAGAGATAAGATGTTTTAAAGAGATGTTATGCAAACATGGGAAAGCCTTTGATTTCTTCCCGCATGACATTGGATGCGTTGACCCTAAGTTTGTGATGCCTATGGTTATTTTTACCATTCCGCATGTCCCTTGGAATCTGTTGCCTATTCCTGTGCCTAGGGCTCACTTGCCCAAATTGGTAGAGCTTTTGAATGAGCGGATTAGGATGGGGATTCTAGAGCCATCTTCAACTCCATATTCCAATAGATGGTTCACAATTCCTAGGAAGAATGGGACACTCGAATTCATACAAGACTTACAACCAGTAAATAAGGTCACTATTCGAAATGTTGGTGCAGGACGTATTGTGATGAGTTTGCTGAAGCTTTTGCTAGACGTGCTATCTATTCACTCAGATATCTTTATTCCGAATATGATCAGTTCCAACTTGCCCTTGAGAGCAAAGATTTGACTACAATGAAGACACCTTTAGGCCTCGTCCGAATGTGTATGCTTTCACAAGGAGCTACTAATTCCATCGCCCATATGATGAATGGGATGAACAAGGTTCTATGAGATTTTATTTCTAAGCTTACCATGCCTTTCATTGATGACTTACCTATCAAGCGGTGCTTGGAGAAAGAGAAGGATGATTCTTTAAATGATCATGGATGCAGTCTCCTTGTGGCTTCACATATTAGAGATGTTGAAAGGATTCTTTGCAGGCAAGAGGAAGTAAATTTGACCTTGTTCAAGGTTGAAGTCTATTTTTAGAGCCAGAGAAGTTTTTGATCTAGAGAGTCAATGTGATCTGAGCCATTAGTACTAGTGTGAGTTGCATGGATTATCCAAAAATACTAGAATTTTGGATAATTTTAGCCTATTTTTTATATTATTTATTGTAAAAATCTAAAAATTTTAGAAAAAAGCTTCTAGATTACGATGGCATGCAAAAAGCTAGTTGCTTTTTCAGCCAATTAGGGGATTTTCACAAGAGGGACAGATTGACAATATCGCACGCGTCCTAATCGTGGTAAATAGGCTAAAAAGTGCAGATTGAACTGAAAGAAGAAGAAGGAGCGATCTGGGAGATTTGTGAGCAAGTGTCCTATAGTTTTACCCCCCTTTCAGAGCCAACAAAGCCATCAGATTTGGGTTTCGAGCAGCAGAGAAGAAGTTGTAATTTTTATACACATTTTCTTCTATGAAGAAGCTCCAGTAGATCTAATGCTTGGAGATTGCTTCTTAGTGAGAAGATTCCAGGTTCTTTTAATACATATTGATTCAATTCATTGTGATTTGTCTTTGTAGTGTTTACCACTTGGGTATTCTCTATCTTCTCTTCCATCTTCTATCTCTACTTCCTTCTACTTCTGATCCCCGGTGGATTCGACCTTTCGACAAAAACCCCTCCGACAGCAGCCCTGATGTGTCTCATGCAAAACCAAAGCAAGCGACTAACAACTTATAAATGCATTATTCTCATCCGGTATCGTAGTTGTATTGGTGGTGATACCCTTGCTCGAGGCTTCATTACGGATTGTGGGATTTCCACCCACACCTGACATGATGAGATATGCTAGGGAAAACTAACTTATTGTTGTAATTGTCCTGCCACAACGAGGGATCTTTAAACTATTGTGTCCATAACCACTTTTTCTTCACTTTCTTGATATTTGATTGAATGCAAAGGGGAGCTATGGATTGCAAGACCATCTCTCTTACTAAGACGTGTAGAAATGCTACTGGTAAGAATGATGATCTGGTTGATTATAATGGTGAATCATGATGATGATGATATGTCCTCTTCTACATCTCTAATTGTAGGAAAGGATGGGGAAAATTTGTCTAGTATCTAGCCGTGAGGTGGCCATTTGATGGTATAGTATGCATTAACCTAAAATCAAAGACTCCTTTTTTAGAGGTGACTAAGTATTTTATTATTAGAATGGTCTAAAAAAGGAATCATTGGGTTACAAAATTGGAAGCCATTTGGCTAGCTAACTTAGCTCATTATTGCTAAAGTGATTCTGTTTACCAAGTCCCCTAAGATATCACCAAAATTTTGGCCATATTGCAGCCTAGACAACTTGCCCATCTCCTTCTTCTAAGAAGAGTTTAACGTGTGTCTACGATATCTCCCATAGTGTATCCTAGTTATGTTAAGAGCAAAAGTTTGCAGGCTGGGATATAAAATTTTGGATTGTGAATAGTTAATACCCATTGACTCAATTTGGGAAGAACCTCCCTCCAAATATGGGGGGCATGGAAACCATCCCATAACAAGTGCGAAGGCGTTTCCACTCCTCCATAGACACATAGGACATCTAAAATGCCTATGTTCTTTAATGTTTAATGTATAAAAAGAGCTCCTGACATGAGTTTCCAGCCAAATACTCTATCTCTAAGAGGACCCCTGATGTTCAAAAGATGAACAAGTGCCCTATCAATCTCAACATCTAACAATTCAATGCCCCAAATTCTACAAATGTGTCTTAAGTCAGGTCTACACCTTAATAATAGCTTGCTTACATGAGTAGAAGACAATGATTGACTGATCTTCTTGCCTTCTATTTAAAGAGGGGGGTGCTATCCATACTAAGATGGGATCTACTACTACACTATTGCACCACTTCTATTTTGATTACTGTCCATGATAGTTTACAAGGTTGAGTGAGTTGAGCAACCTCTTGATTGCACTCCTCCAACACTTCTAATTTGCCTTGATGTAGCCAATGCCTAATTTTAAGGACTCATTTTTTTCCAAGATCCACAACTCTTAACTCATAAATTGGGCTGTTTACTCAAGATAGTGAACCACTTAACTTGAGTAAAGTAGGGCTAATTTTTTGGAGCCATGCACTACCTTGCCACGCAACATTTTACTAGCATATGCCCTAAAGGGAAATGCTAATAAAATTGCAAGAAGAGGGAACAACTATGGATGCTTTGCTCCACTTGACAAAATCACATGTGTTGCCTATAATCCTCAAACTTGGAAGTTGTCTAGATTTCAATGTAAACATAAGGTAAGTTCATATTGATGAAAAGCTATGATAGAATCCAACCCCCCCTCCCCCATGCTAGTTGTAAATATTTATCTCATGAGAACATATATTCATTTAAGTATTGATTCCCCTCCCCCCATCTTCCTCCCACCCATCCCCTTCCCATCCCACAACCCCCCCCCCCATGTCCCTAAAAAAAAGTGATTCTAAAATTTGTTGAATGAAAAAACCCCTAATGTAAACTTCACATGAGGTGCATTTATAAACCCCTTCTATTTTTGGAAAACTGTAAGTCAACATAATAAAAATACCCTTTCTTTTGAGCTCATGTGGTATATTACATGTTCTATAAGGTGCTCCCCCCCTCCCAAGAGTAAGGCTCATGAACAATGGAGGATACCTTTGAGGTAAGGTTCATGGATATCATAGCAAAGGCCTTGATTTCCCTCTCCTCTCACCCTTCAAGTGATTCTCAACATTCCTTTATTTGGAGAAGATCATTGCAACAAACTACAATGCCTTTGAAGAACACACTAATCCTTTGTTGCATGTTAAGGAAGCTCAAATGGAAGTATCATGAGGATATGGAAAGACTACAATAGAATATGCTCTAGATTGTTAAGGCTACATGTATTTATTAGAAGATATACTATTTGTTCTCTTTGCTTATGACTTTCTTATATATCATGATTGGGAGAGGTAATGTATAAGTAGAAAATCTTTCACATGGCTACTCAAGTGTGAAATCAAGCTTGCCCCCCCAATGGGTGTGTATTAAGGGTGCTTTGATGAATTTCTCAATATTATTCTTCTATATAGCTCTTGAGTTTAACCCCAATAATAAGTATCTAGCATTAGCATCATTAGATCCTTTCTACATGTTGGCACAATACTTTAAATCTAAAGAAAAATAACTAATATTGTCTATGGTAGCTTTAACACATTGTCCAAAGGAACCTTCGTTGATGACTCTACTTGGCTTAATGGCATCAAAGGGAATTCCAATTATCACTACACATTGGTGATTCCTCAATGTGCATTACATAGCTCCTACTCCTGATGGATCATCTTGTTGTCTTACATGAGTAGAACTAGTACTTTTTGTACCTATGGTAGTCTTTAGAAGCTTTGGCAAGAGGTTGCACTAGAGGGATACTAGACAAGTCATGAAGCATGTTGGGAGCATTTCCAATAACTTTGCCACAATGATACATGTTTTTATTTGGATTCTAGAGTGCATCAATAACAAAATACAATAGCCCTTTTTGATGGAGCATAGTATGCATAACTACACATGCTCGATTGTAGAATCTGACATGTTACTATTGATGACTCGTATCTACTCTTTTGTACTAGATGATATGGCCTCTATCAAGCAACTGTAAAGTACTTTAGCAAGGTTAAGCACCATCTTCATGAAGCGCAAGCTCTCTATAATAGAGAAGATCAAGAATATAAGCACGATGGCCAAGGAGAAATATTTGAAGAAATGTATGGAATCTAGACATAAAGTTTTCCTTAAAAAAGGATCAAATTCAACATAAAAATCATGTTTTTCCAAAAATGACATAAATTAATTCCTTCATATCTAAGACTTTAAGATTTTTATCACCTTGAAAGGGAAGTCATATAGCTCATTTTATAGTTAATGCTTTAAAAAAACATTGCAATGTGCAAATATTTCATTCACAAATATAAATGTTAGGTTCTTCCCCTTAGATGCTTAATCAACTAAATTTTAGACATTTTTAGGTTTGTCTAGGGCCCCAAAGCTTCTTCTTTTCAATGAACTACCATTTTATCCAGTTGAAATACCCACTCAACTTTATAAAAAATAAAATATTAAGCTAATAAATTTTTATTATAAAAATGACAAAGCACGTGCCATAGGTGTATCCAATAATTTGAGACCTATACTCAAAGCATACACATTCCTCTAGTAGAGACCTACACTAGCATACATCTCACCTCTAATGGATTAGTTATTATTTGCATCCTGACTCCTATAAATTTGTTGGTAATATACTTGTTTTCATGGAGATGTGGTAGAAATAAAAAAATTTATATCTCTTACACCTTCTAATGAGAAATTTATATAGAGGGCTTTAGAGCACAATCTCATTAGCATGTTTCTAAAATATATAAGCCGATAAATATTAGATATCACATTTGCAAGTTGATTTTTGTTAAATGTAAACTTCCAAAGCTAAAACTAGAAAGGGATCATGGTATGGAGCCTAGTCCCATATAGTATTGTGCCATAGTTTAGCCCTAGATAAATTGGCAGAGATATACATTTTTAAATAGAATTTCATAACAAGGTATTCCTATATTTCCTAATATTCTTTATACATGCTCCTTGTGAAAAGTATGACAAAAAGGAACCATACTGATTATACCATTGACATCTAATTGTACCATTAATTAAAAAAATGTTATGAATATTGTGCTACTTATACCATTGCCATCTACTTGTTTAGTTCTCTCTAATATAGAAGACCATGGCTCAGAAGGCCTACCCTTGGCCTACCCTTTTAGCTTTTCATTATAGCTATAAATTTTCAAGCAAGAGGTTAAGTTGGATAGAACCATATTTTTAGGAATCTTTAATGCATGTGAGTGAATTTTCTAGGTGATGAAGAAATAAAATGAGAATATTCAAATTATCCTATAAATATTGATGATGATTTTAGAAGATGCATTCTATAAACCAACAAAAAACTTGTAGGGTGCTTGCTTAAAGTTCAATTTACCCTTGTGATTTTTTAAAATATAAATTGTTAAAAAGTTAGGTTTTTTGCAAAATAAGAAGTACTAATAAATGATTCAAGTAAGTTTTTACTCATGACAGCATTATAAAACACATATTGAGGAGGATATTGACTGAATATATGACCTAAATGCCCATCCCATCAAACAATACCAAAAAATTAGTATAATAATAAGACATTGTGTAGTTGCACACATGACCAAATGCCCATCACTTGTTTATTCATGTGTAATCCACCAAGACACTATCTAGTTGAATTCACAACCAAGTGCCCATCCATGCTAGGGGGAAGGGAGGGTGTCACAATCAAAATGACACCTCTATACTAATTCCACAACACCATGGTAAGTTGAGTGTGACATACTTGCCAAACAACACTCACTTGCCAAATTCACGAAACTAACTGCCTACTTGGAAAGTACCTTTTGACACTACACACATTCATCATGACACAAAGATATCACAATGTGTATATATCAAATATATGACACATGTCAATCCATGTGTCCCAATATCCACAAGTGAGTACCTATCACACCTACACACAAAAACTCAAATATATTAATGCACCTCATGGCATGCATAATGCATGCCAGTCAATGACCTCTCCCCTCTCACGTATGAATGTATGAAAATTATAGGCAAATGCATAGTGAGTGGTTGGAGAGGATTACCTTATTAGTCCTTATGACATGCATATCAATAAAATGGCCTCTCTTATCATGCACATGTGTATGTGTGCACACAAACAAATACATGCATATTTGGTGGTAAAAGATGACTACCTCATGGCATGCATATATTTAATTCATGGTGCATGCTAGTTGGCAAGTCTCTCCTACCACACAAACTAGAACCCAATACTCAAAACTATTTTGTAGTTTTTTATTAATTGAAATTCTCTTCTTAGCCAAAATTTTAGCTTGCAAAAAACCAACATAATACACTTGATTAACAATTTTCACCTAAATGATATAAAACAAGAGAGGACCCAAGTTTAGAGACCAACTTTGAATACCAAGTTTAGACTAGTAGGTCACTCCAAAATTATTGACACCAAAAGCCAATATAAATAATGACATGTTGGCAATGCCATTAGGGATACATTATCATGTCTAAATTTACTTATGGTAGCTAAAATGAAAGATATGCAAAAACCTTCATTGATAGTGCAAAGTAAAGATAAGTGTATGAAAGTTTGATTGTATGCCAATTATCATAGGATATGTGGAAAATTCCTACATTGACAGTGAGAAATAAGTGTGTGAAATCATGTAAAATCTATACTAGTCAAATTCAAACTTGTGAAAGACTCTTTGAATATGCCAAAAAGTAAAACCCAAAAAAACTTAAGACAAATGGAAGTCCACACTAATTATGGTGCCTCTTCAATGCTAGGTATCATTTCTTTATGTGGTGACACTCCATCCTTTATGCATCCTCTATGATGACAAGACACAGCTACCATATTGTGTATGAGTCATTCTTCAATATCTTAGGGTGGTAGTACACCTAACTCTTACTAAACTTCACGGGAGTGACAGTACATTGGAAATGGATAGCACCTTTAGTCTAGGCTTTGACAATCCAATAAGTTCCATGAGTGTAGCATCACTCTTAATAAAATCAATAGCATCATAGTCCCTTTCTTGTAATCTCCCATGAAATATATATTATTGATATGGATACTTGTAATTCCCTAGTATGAAATGTGGGGAACCAAATTCCCTAGTTGTGTGGCCTACAATTCCCTAGTATGCTAGGTGGGAAATGGGATTCCCTAGTTTATAACCTACAAATACCTAGTTTAAGATGTGGGGAATAAATTTTCCTAGTTATATGTAGGGAATTCATACATGTATGCCTAGGATTCACAAACATGAGATGTGGGGAATGTAGTTCCCTAGTGATACATAGGGAATCCATGTATACATACTTAGGAAAAATAAGAGAATTTCCTATATTTTATGAGTTTTCCTACATAGGAATTTTTCAAAAGCTCATTGTGAGTCTAGATAGGGTGAGCTATATATAGCTCCAACATGCACCTCATGCCAAGATAAGATTCCCCTATGTTAGCTTCCATAAGGAATCACCAAAAGATACAACATAACCTATATCATACAACTTTCTAACCAAAGACAAGCTTTTGATCACAATTGGTACATGGCGTACATCATAAAAAGTAAACATATTGCAAATCTCTATAGTGTGTAATAAAAGTACTCTCATATTCATCCATCTTACCTTTTTAGTTGTAATAGTAGTAAAATTGAAGAGAGAAAGTCCTCAGTGGAAGCCCTTGCGAGCAAGGAAGCAAGAGCAATGCAAGAGACATGGAATGTGGAGACTCCAATAGTCGCAATGTGTGGCTGGACTTCCCTTACTCAAATTTCACTAAAAGAATAAAGAATAAAGTGATAGTAATGGACACTTCTCACTTGCAATGTACTAGTATTATCATTGTAATGAATGAACTAGTGGTTGGGCATAGGTGCCTTTACCCCCAACAAAACTTTCAATGTGAATGAATGCAATAGGATAGGTTTTGGAGAACCATTAGTAGATCTCTGAAACAATTGGGCTATGAGAGAAATAGTAAAGAAAGATCATAGATTTGTTCTAGTATATAGCAAGATTCTTCTAATAGACAAATGTCTAATAGGGTCCAATCTATAAAAACCAAAATTGTTGCAACAGTAAGGTTGCATTAGTAGTAATCATAGATGTGTATTGAAATAGGGAATTTTTAGCAAGTATTTTTCAATCTTTCCATGTCATAATTTTGGAAAACAAGTGTTATAGAGTGAATAGTAGCTATAATAGGAGGAAAATAGCATGGGTTCTATAGACATGATTTAGATGAGTGTGATGTGAATGCTAAATATTAAGAGAAAAGAAAGAAAAATAGATTAAAAATTTCTTGATAGTAGTAGATGAGATGTAGGAGGTTACTGAAGGTGACCCACCCCATTAGGAAAAATCTCCTATGTAGAGAATATTCCTATAGAAGAAAATTTGACTGAATCACATAAATGGATGGTTGCATTATGTAGAGCGTAGAGGGTTATTAGGTTGTAGAGGAAGGTAGCCGAGCTAACTAGACCTACCCAACATCGCCTTTATGTGAGCATGTGGTTGAGCATAATCATAAATGAAAAGGCATGGTAATTCAATGGGCTTGAGGCAAGACCAAAGCTGGGACCATTTACAGGTAATTATTTATGCTCTTTTATTCCCTCTCCCCACTACAATCTCACCCATTTTTGCAGAGCTAGTGAGGGGACTAAAACTTTAGGTTAACAAAGAAAACTTTTCCTTCGAAAGCTTTTGCAACATGTTGACCACTAGACAATTATGAGTAATTGGTAAATCATGCTGCATGAATGAAAGAATAGCTCATTACAGTGTTTGAGAATGCCCCATATGAAGTGCCTCTTATTCCGCTCAACAACTACAAGAATCGGTGAATCATGTTATTTGAACCGATAGACACTTAGTTACAATTTTTGAAAATGCCTTGTCTAAAGTACCTTATGTCAAGTGAACGTATGAATAGCTTGCTACAATTTTCAAAAAAATCAATTTAAAGTACCTTATGTCAAGAGAAGAATGGAGCCTCCTTTAGTTCCTTTATGTCGCTTGGTTCCTCATGAGCTAGGTAGATTTGCCTCTGAATCTACCTCATGGTTGATTCTCACTTTTGATATCATGGAATATATTGAGACCATGAGACATTTCTTGGTCTTAGTGGGTGGCACCTATGTCGTAGCTCAGAATCTAGAAGAATGTGATCAAATATGGAGACAAAGACACCAACATTTTGAGAAGTCATTGGGCAAGGAGTGATGAGATTTGAAAGTCGAGAATTTTTTTGTATGTGGTAGTAACCATCTTATTTTATATTTGCTTTCTTTCACATAAGTGTTTTCTTGTTTGAGATGTATACATAACATTCATGATTTCCAATGATGTCTAGTATATGTCGATTCTCTTTAGTACCACATCTCCATACACGATGAGTACATCAAGATAAACAAACACTACAACAAAAAGGCCTCATACATGCACATTTAGATGCGATTTTTGAACACAGAGAAAAACTTACGGGCGCGTCTATCCGCCCGTCTATTTGCGCGTCTATCATTCCGCGTCTATAATCGCATGTATCGATGAATTTACACGCACAAATAGACGCGCAATAGACGCACATATACACGCGCATATAGACACGCTTTTAGACGCGCTTTTACAAGCACTGATAGACGTGAACGAAAAACAAAAAATGTCTTTTTTTTTAAAGATATTTAATTTCCTTTTTTAATTTGAATTATGCAGCGTGTGTAGTCTGCATTATAGACGCGCGAATAAACACGAATTACCTGCAATTTAGACGCGCTAATAGATGCGCAAAACAGAACTGGAAACAGAAAAACAAGATGCTCTCTGGGTTTTTTTTTTCCCCCTCCCATACATCAGATTGTGTATTTGGGAATAAGAAAATGTATCTTACGGGCACGAGAATTGAAAGTGAAAGTCCATGTATTCATTATATATCAAAGCATTTTCAAGGGAAGTTTTGAGTGCTTGCGACCTAAAGCATGGCCGCAAGCAGTAGGCTCAAAGAGATATCATACATATACAAGAAAAGAAGGCCTCATGAGGAGGTATGGTGCTCCTCTACGAACTTGAAGAGGAAACATCCTCACTAGTACCACCATGGCTATTAGCGTCACTATCCCCCTCCTCGCTGTGCTCCACATCTGGGTTCGCCTACACACACAAAAGATTAGGGTTGCTTACATAGACAAGGTGGAGAAAAAGTTATAATTAGTTATACTTTTAATAGGAAAGTAAGAAAAACATACCTCCTTTGGCTCTCGAATCCTCATGGCCTGGTTGTATTGGTCCTCAGTGAATGAGACCCTCCTCATAAAAGTGAAGCCATGTTGCTGCGCCGTTATGGCCTCGATGGTAACCTACCTCTTTAGGGGTAGGTGTCCTACCAATGATGGTAGTCTGTAAAACATTTAGAGATATACAAACAATTAGACATCACAATATATTAGACTAAAATATATAAAGAATTTGAAGAAATATACATTTTAAAAAACTAGAAATCAAAATATACTTACAAACTCTGCCTCCCACGACTCTCTGCCGCCTGATCTGAAATGCGACGATCCCATGGTTTTCATTTGGATCCGTCGCGCCTCTGCGTGCTGGCGACTCTTCACTTTCTCAGCTGCTTTCTTCTTGGCTTTCTTCCACTCTACGCGGTGGCACATAGGTGGTTGGCTATAGGCTCCACGCCCCTCCTCCAGCCTCCGCAGTGAGTCCCTGGCCCGTGTCATGAGGTGGGATCTTTTGTTGTGAAGCATATCCCTCACTTTTGTACGTCCCCAATCATTCGAGAATCGCTAACCCTCAGGATTTGGGTACCTCCTATGGACTGCCCTCAACACCTCCTACCACAAGCCGCTTTTCTGATTTTTGAAGGCAATGAAATAATCTTTATACGTCGCATGCACGACGCTCCTCATGTACGCCATTACATCCCTTCCCTCATCATCATGAAAGATGCCACCGGCATCTGTAACTCTATAGTAATGGCGTACAACCTCCTCTACATGATCTACTGGCGAGGGTGATCTCTCGCCACCTCCTAGGCAACCCCCACACAACCCTCGTCCTCCCCCTCGACTCTCCCTCCTTCCTCTTTGTCAACTGCCCTCTGCCTCACTGGACGCATGAGCTTCTGCAGATGCACGTGCTTCTGCAAATGCTTGTGCTTCAGTCGATGCACGTGGAGCATGTGGAGTACCTGCAAATGGAATACCTGCATGTGGAGTACCTGCATATGGAGTACCTGTATGTGGAGTACCTGCATGTGGAGTCTGGGAAGTAGTGCCAGGCAAAGACACTAGAGGCGTCCCAAACATGACACTCAACACCTCGTCCGCTGTGGGAGAGCGGCCAAGGTGTCTAGTCATCTCTCCCATGAAGTCTTCCCTACTAGGAAAACCTCCAAAAAATGCATTGACCCCCTGCCAAAGGAGGCCAATGTATCATTCAGACGATCCACATCTCGGTCATTGCTAGATGAACCAGGATACGACATCTGCAAAAAAAACACACGAAAAATACAAATTTATTTGCATACAAAAAACATAGGAGGATATTGTGCAGTACAAGCAACTCATGGATGAGGGGTGAAGGTGACTATCCATAGACTAGAGGGCACATTGAGGCGTATATGCCTAGGTGAGGGCTCTAATTCACGAGATCCACATGTAGAACACACAAGTTTCAATCTCACTTTATGTAAAGAATGTAATGTTTGTATAAATGTGTATAAAAGTATACCATTTCCTAATTTGTCACTTTTAGATCTAACTAGACTTCTATTTAGGAGTTAATCAATACCACGCAACAAGATTCTGCTCTAGGTGATGTCACACAATAGGACCTTGCAGTTTTTAATGTGTATGAAAGTATAACATTGCAGTTTTTAAGCCTTTGACATAACCTTGCAGTTTTTAAACCTTTGACATAACATTGCTCTTCATCTTCTGTCCAGCGCGTCTATTTGCGCATCTAAGTGCAACATAGACGCGTTGTCAGACGCACATCCTAGGTCAATGTGCATCTATTTGCGCATCTAACCTACAGTACAGACGCATTGCCAGATGCACATCGTAGGTCAATGTGCGTCTATTTACGCATCTAACCTGCAGCACAGACATGCTGCCAGACGCGTATCCCAGGTCAATGTGCGTCTAAAATCGCGTGTACACTGTAGGTCAAACTTCTGTGCAGTGCGTGTATCATCGCGTGTGCATTGCAGAGCACACGCGCTGTAAGACGCTCTCTAAGACGCACTGAGAGGAAAATTTTGGGCGTCTATGTCCGTGTCTACACTGAGATATAGACGCGCTAGTAGACGCGCTGCGTCGGCCGATTTTAGACCGACGACAACCATTGACAATTTACATAATGCAATATATTATAATGGAATCACAAATGAGAAATACACAGACAGAGCAGAGAGAGGAAGAGAGAAACAAAGAGAGAGAGAGAGAGAGAGAGAGAGAGAGAGAGAGAGAGAGAGAGAGAGAGAGAGAGAGAGAGAGAGAGAGAGAGAGTCACCTTGGGTGTTTGGTGTGGCGGGTGGTGGCGCTTCTCCTTCTCCTTCTTCCTCTCCTTGGTAAGGTACCCCCCCGTGATGCTTGTTTGCTTGCTCTGCTTCTTCTTGTTCTCCTCTTTCTTGTTCTCTCTTTCTTCCTCTCCTTGGCTTTCCTTTTTCCCTTCTTATGTGTTTGAAATGAAAGAAGAGGTGATTCATGAGGAGGTGAGGCATGAAGAGACTGCATGTCGGCTAAACTCAAGCTTCAAAACTGCAAAAAACGCAAGAAAGGAAAGGCGCAGTTTGAAAAGAAATGATTTAAATATGGTTTGAATTTTGATGCGTGCGTCTATTTTCGCATGTATATGTGCGTCTGTTATTTAGATAGACGCGAGCATAAACGCGAATTTAAACGCGAGTATAGACGCGCATTTGGGATTTATATATCATGAAATTTCTACACAAAAATAAACAATTCCCAAATACATCTTGACAGATATGTGAGCTCTAAGGAAATTGATTTTTGTGTATTTAAAATTAAGATCTTATGTAAACATATGAATGACAAATATTTTGATGTTGTCATGAATTAGGTTTAATCATGTTGACGTCGTCATCACCTAGTGCGATGCAAGTTGGTGAGTCAAATGAGCACATCCTCAAGTGAGGATGAAACATTGCGTCTTCATAATCGAGATGCATGGCTACGATGAAAAATTAGATGCATGTGTGATCATTGTCGAGGGTGTATTTTTTGAGCACGTCAAATTGCAATGTCACACCTCAGCTTGTGTGGAGAATGGGACCAAGAAAAATCACCGGTATTCATTGTTTTTTTTTACCACTAAGATTGCTAGTCTATGTTACGGGAATTATATATCAACATACATGAAACGCCCTTTTGTGGTTGAGAAGGATGCAGTGCCACATCCTCAGATGCTCCCTCCTGAGCGTTGAGAGGCTGCAAAACGTCGATGCGAGGAGGCAGAGTCTTCAAGAAGACTAGAGACTGATGACCATGATAGTAGCCCTCATGAAATGCCCCATCAATTTGTAGAGGATGAGATTTTGGACAACATGGTACACCATCTATTTTCACAACCGGTTCAGGGAGAAGGTCACTCTACGAAGCCAGATGATCCACTATATGTAGCATCATCTACTCCGTTGTATGAAGGTTGTACATACTCTATTCTTCGTGCGTCCCTCGAGATACTTAACTTGCAAACAATTTATGGATGGAGTAATGTGAGTTTGGATGTGTTATTGAAGTAGGTATCAATTCAGTTTGACTTATATATGAATCATAATATTAATTGTTAACCTCTCTATTTTGAAATCAGACATAAATATATGTTGGTGGTTTTTTAACTCACTTTTAAAATATATGTAGGTTATTATCACAAATGCTTCCAAAAGGAAACAAATTGCCAGCTAGGAGAGAGCAAGCAAGATATTACTTGACATCTCTGGGAGGCCTCGATTATGTCAAGATCCATGCATGTGTCAATGATTGTGTCTTATTTCGTGGGATTCATGAGTTTGCACTCGAGTGTCCTGTTTGTGGCGAATCAAGATATGAAGTGGAGATGAAGTCAATGGATGTGCCTCGTAAGGTTTTGCGACATGTTCTGATTGTTCCACGTATAAAACTTATGTTCAAGTGTAAGTCTATTGGAAAGCTCATGTCATGGCATGCTAGTCATCATTCAAGTGATGGAAAATGGAGGATCCCTACAGGCACACCCGCATGGCAACATATAGATAATTTGTGGCCCATTTTCAAAGCAGAGCCAAGAAATCTGAGATTTGGTTTAGGTATGAATGGAATCAATCCATTTGGCATCAAAAGCACGTCATACAGTGTATGGCCAGTGGTATTGGTGAACTATAATATTCCTCCATCCATGGCAATTAAAAAGGGACATGTGATGTTGTCCCTTCTGATTCCTGGAAAGCACAAGGTAAAAAACATGGACATTTACTCAGAGCCTTTGATTGAAGAGTTAGAAATGTTATGGGAAGGTATTGAGGTACAAGATACAAGTGCATCTACATCCTCTAGACATTTCACATTGAAGGCCATGTTGTTGTGGACCATGCACGACTTTCCAAGATACGGAGAGTGTTCAGGCACATGTATATAACTCTATATTTGAAATTCAAGACTTGAATCATTTGCATTTTATTAATTCGCTTGTTTTTTCAGGTTTAACCACGTCAGGATATCATCCATGTCCTATTTGCGGTCCCTCTCTAGTTTCCTCTAGGCCGGCAGGTTTAAAGAAGGTTATCTACAACAATCATCATCGATTTCTTCTTATTGACCATCCCAAATATGTTCTCCCTACTAATGGAATGACTCCACAATCTCTAACCATTCGATATTGGAAGGAGAGATGGATTAATGTCGACAGCCACCCTCCACATGGCATGAGTCGGTAAGAAGTGCATTTTTCTCGATTGACTTTAAAGTATTTAGCATGATGAAATCTTTACATAATATATTGTTTGTTTGTTAGGTTCTCTATATTCTTTCGTCTTCCGTACTGGAATGAACTCAAGATCAATCACCTCTTGGACCCCATGCACATATTCAAAAATGTTGTATCTACATTATGGGATCACTTGATAGGGGCTCGCGATTCAGTTAATGTAAGCGAGGATTTACGTAACATTGGTCGCATGAGACGAGCCTGGCCACGAATTGGACCCAGAGGAAAGATTGAGCTACCCCATGCACCTTGGATATTGTTCAAACAACAAGGAAAAAATAGTGAAGGAACAAATATATAGCTTTCGAACACCCACAGGACGTATGAGATGTCTCAAGGGAGCCTTCATAAAGAAAAAGAAAAGAGGTGTGGAGCAAATATCTCGTTTGAAGTCCCACGATTGGCACAAAATGATTCAAGTAAGGGTATCTCTAACCATGAATATAGTAATTAGTGGCGTAACTATGTGTAAACTTTGGGGTATGATGACTTTTTCCTCTACTGACAATTTGCATCTATGAATATTGTTTACATTCAGTTCGTACTTCCTACTAGCATATCCCATTGTGCCTCCAAAGATGTACGTGGTATCATTTACAAGATGGGCGAGCTTGTGAGGTGTGTATACATTGTATTTTTTCATTATATATCTTTGAATTTCTACACAAAAATAAACAATTCTCAAATACATCTTGATAGATACGTGAGCTCGAAGGAAATTGATCCAAACACATTGCAAGATGCTCGAGTATTATCTATTGAGGTGGTTTGTTTGGTGGAGGAAATTTTTCCTCGATCCATTTTGACTACTCAATTACATTTACTCGTACATTTGATTAATGAGATCGCACTTTGTGGGGCAGTTCATGTAAGGTGGATGTTTTTTCTTGAGCGCTTCATGAAAATCTTGAAAGATTTTGTGAGGCAAAAAGCACGGCCTGAGGGAAGCATGGCTGAGGGTTGATTAGTGCAATCATCCCTTGTTTATATCTTTGAATATCTTGCTGAAGTGGATCCCTCTCAACCACGACTATAGAAAGATGATGAAGACTTGAGGATGACCTCTATAGTACCTCAAGGAAAAGGAATGAGTAAAGGGCTAACAAAAGAAGAACTTCGTAAGTTAAATAGTTTTTGTGTGCTTAATAGTGATGTTATGAGCAAATGGGTGACACTATATAATGAAGCAAGGGCAAGAAGAAAAAGCGAAAGACAAGAATTTTGCACTAGATATGGACGTAATGTCTCATTTCCAGATCATCTAAATGCGCTCCCACGTCATATTGACATAGATTGGTTACATGAGGAAATGAAGAGAATGGAAAAAGAGGAGGAAATTAATATATCTCAAGAAGAGTGGGAATACGCACGAGGTTGCTTATCAAAGGTGAGACATACTATCAATTAATTTGTTTTTATAAGTTTTATTTTATATAAATAATTGATATGTTTGATCTTTTATCTTTTACTACTAGTGCACATTATTCAATGCACTTTGGTGTGAGGATAAACATCTTCGAACTCAACGTATAGGTGAAAAGAGAAATACCCAAGATTGTGGTGTCCTTGCTCACATCGAGGCTGCCAATGGTACCATGGAAGATTATTGTGGCTTGATCCAAGATATTCTGAAGCTTGACTTCAGACGATTCTTTATATATGTATTGGATGTGAAGTGGTTTAAAGAAGTGGTAACAAATGGTGAGCATTGCACAATCAGACGTCATCCAAGTGGTTTTGTAATCATTGACTCTACAAAATTTCACCAAAACAAGAATGACACATTAGTACTATCTCAACAATGCAAGCAAGTATATATGCAAAGGCTAATTTTTTTATATGTGTACATGTGATACATATACACAATATAATAAGTACTTAAGTTTTTTGCTTTTGTTTTTCAAATATAGGTTGTGTATCATCCAATGGTAAACAATAAGCGACGGTGGTATGTCATCTCTATATCTAATCGTTCAAAATATATGTTAATATTACCGACATGGAGATAGCAGATGACAATCCAGCAAATAATGATGATGTGCATGATGAAACCATAATAGATGATATGCGTGATATAGTACAAGATGAACCTTGCGATGATGTTCAAGGAAACGCAGAAGAAGACAATAATGTGATTGTCGATGATATTGATGAAGTTATTGAGCAATATAGCAACACATCTGATAGTGGCATAGACTTATTTGTTTCGTTACCTCTTGGTAACATAGACCTAGAAGTAGATAGTTTAGCAAGGGCTGATCTCATTGAAGATGAGATGGATCATTCACTGTAACATACTTAATTTGCTTATTGATTCATTATATCTGTATTCCTAATTCTATGCTTTTTATCATGCGCACACGTGCATATTCAAGAATCAATAGTTAATTTTAAAGCAAGCATTGAATTTTCCATAATAAAAAGGAAGTATCTTTTATCATCTTCAATTACATAGAGAAATTACGAGATACATATTGCAATGCTTGCTACTATTTGTAAGGTTTCTGTCGCTTACTGCTAATTACTTATATCAAGCTTGTCAACTGGAGGAACTGCCATTCATTAGATAGCAATGAAAAAGTAATTATTAACTCTATTTTTTTAATTCAATGATTCAATGTGTATTCTTAATGCCTAGGTGAGGGCTCTAATTCACGAGATCCACATGTAGAACACACAAGTTTCAATCTCACTTTATGTAAAGAATGTAATGTTGTATAAATGTGTATAAAAGTATACCATTTTCTAATTTGTCACTTTTAGATCTAACTAGACTTCTATTTAGGAGTTAATCAATACCACGCAACAAGATTCTGCTCTAGGTGATATCACACAATAGGACCTTGCAGTTTTTAATGTGTATAAAGTTATAACATTACAGTTTTTAAGCCTTTGACATAACATTGTTGTTCATCTTCTGTCTAGCGCGTCTATTTGCGCATCTAACGTGCAGCAAAGACGCGCTGCCAGACGCGCATCCCAGGTCAATGTGCGTCTATTTGCGCATCTAACTTGCAGCACAGACGCGTTACCAGATGCGCATCCCAGGTCAATGTGCATCTAAAATCGCGTGTAGACTGCAGGTCAAACTTCTGTGTAGCGTGTGTATCATCACGTGTGCATTGCAAAGCACACGCGCTATAAGACGCACTGAGAGGAGACAATTTGTGTGCGTCTATGTCCGCGTCTACACTGAGATGTAGACGCGCTGGGTCGGCCGATTTTGGACCGACGACAGTCATTGACGATTTACATAATGCAATACATTATAATGGAATCACAAATGAGCAATACACAGACATAGCAGAGAGAGGAAGAGAGAAACAAAGAGAGAGAGAGAGACTCACCTTGGGTGTTTGGTATGGCGGGTGGTGGCGCTTCTCCTTCTCCTTCGTCCTCTCCTTGGTAAGTTACCCTCCCTTGATGCTTGTTTGCTTGCTTTTGCTTCTTCTTGTTCTCCTCTTTCTTGTTCTCTCTTTCTTCCTCTCCTTGGCTTTCCTTTTTCCCTTCTTGTGTGTTTGAAATGAAAGAAGAGGTGAGTCATGAAGAGGTGAGGCATGAAGAGACTAGGTGAGGCATGAAGAGACTGCATGTCGGTTAAACTCAAGCTTCAGAACCGCAAAAAAAGCAGGAAAGGAAAGGCGCAGTTTGAAAAGAAATGATTTAAATATGGTTTGAATTTTGACGTATGCGTCTATTTTCGCGTGTATAGGTGCGTCTGTTGTTCAGATAGATGCGAGTATAGACGCGATTGCAGACGCGTAGGCAGACACAGATTTAGACGCGCATTTGGGATTTATCATGATTTTTTGTTTTTAAGATAAGTTTTGATAGTGAATTCTTCTTAAGTTTTGATAAGTTAAGATAAGTTTTAAGATGATGATTTTTGTGTATTTAAAATTAAGATCTTATGTAAACATATGAATGACAAATGTTTTGATGTTGTCATGAACTAGGTTTAATCATGTCGACGTCTCATCACCTAGTGCGGTGCAAGCTGGTGAGTCAATGAGCACATCCTCAAGTGAGGATGAAACATTGTGTCTTCATAATCGAGATGCATGGCTACGACGAAAAATTAGATGCATGTGTGATCGTTGTCGAGGGTGTATTTTTCGAGCACGTCGAATTGCAATGTCACACCTCAGCTTGTATGGAGAATGGGACCAAGAAAAATCACCGGTATTCATTGTTTTCTTTTTACCACTAAGATTGCTAGTCTATGTTACGGGAATTATATATCAACGTACATGAAACTCCCTTTTGTGGTTGAGCAGGATGCGGTGCCACATCCTCAGATGCTCCCTCCTAGGCGTCGAGAGACTACAAAACATCGACGCGAGGAGGCAGAGTATTCAAGAAGAGTAGAGACTAACGACCATGATAGTAGCCCTCATGAAATGCCCCATCAAGTCATAGAGGATGAGATTTTGGACAACATGGTACACCATCTATTTTCACAACTGGTTCAGGGAGAAGGTCACTCTACGAAGCCAGATGATCCACTATATGTAGCATCATCTACTCCGTTGTATGAAGGTTGTACGTACTCCGTTCTTCGTGCATCCCTCGAGATACTTAACTTGCAAACAATTTATGGATGGAGTAATGTCAGTTTGGATGCGTTATTGAAGTAGGTATCAATTCAGTTTGGCTTATATATGAATCATAATATTAATTGTTAACATCTCTATTTTGAAATCAGACAAAAATATATGTTGGTGGTTTTTTAACTCACTTTTAAAATATATGTAGGTTATTATCACAAATGCTTCCAAAAGGAAACAAATTGCCAGTTAAGAGAGAGCAAGCAAGACATTACTTGACATCTCTGGGAGGTCTCAATTATGTCAAGATCCATGCATGTGTCAATGATTGTGTCTTATTTCATGGGATTCATGAGTTCGCACTCGAGTGTCCTGTTTGTGGCGAATCAAGACACGAAGTGGAGATGAAGTCAATGGATGTGCCTCATAAGGTTTTGCAATATTTTCCGATTGTTCCACGTATAAAACTTATGTTCAAGTGTAAGTCTATTGGAAAGCTCATGTCATGGAATGCTAGTCATCGTTCAAGTGATGGAAAATGGAGGATCCCTGCAGACACACACGCATGGCAACATATAGATAATTTGTGGCCCGTTTTCAAAGAAGAGCCAAGAAATTTGAGATTTGGTTTAGGTATGGATGGAATCAATCCATTTGGCATCAACACCACGTCATACAGTGTATGGCCAGTGGTATTGGTGAACTATAATATTCCTCCATCCATGGCAATGAAAAAGGGACATGTGATGTTGTCCCTTGTGATTCTTGGAAAGCACAAGGAAAAAAACATGGACCCATAGGAAAGATTGAGCTACCCCATGCACCTTGGATATTGTCAAAGAACGAGGAAAAAATAGTGAAGGAACAAATATATAGCTTTTGAACACTCACAGGATGTATGAGATGTCTCAAGGGAGAAGAAAAGAGGTGTGGAGCAACTATCTGGTTTGA
This sequence comes from Lygodium microphyllum, assembly GCF_053477565.2. Classification (NCBI taxonomy): domain Eukaryota; kingdom Viridiplantae; phylum Streptophyta; class Polypodiopsida; order Schizaeales; family Lygodiaceae; genus Lygodium; species Lygodium microphyllum. The sequence goes on along the minus strand of NC_141147.1, from coordinate 147,472,094 downwards.
AGTCCCACGATTGGCACAAAATGATTCAAGTAAGGGTATCTCTAACCATGAATATAGTAATTAGTGGCGTAACTATGTGTAAACTTTGGGGTATGATGACTTTTTCCTCTACTGACAATTTGCATCTATGAATATTGTTTACATTCAGTTCGTACTTCCTACTAGTATATCCCATTGTGCCTCCAAAGATGTACGTGATATCATTTACAAGATGGGAGAGCTTGTGAGGTGTGTATATATTGTATTTTTTCATTATATATCTTTGAATTTCTACACAAAAATAAACAATTCTCAAATACATCTTGACAGATACATGAGCTCGAAGAAAATTGATCCAAACACATTGCAAGATGCTCGAGTATTATCTATTGAGGTGGTTTGTTTGGTGGAGGAAATTTTTCCTCGATCCATTTTGACTACTCAATTACATTTACTCGTACATTTGATTGATGAGATCGCACTTCATGGGGCAGTTCATGTAAGGTGGATGTTTTTTCTTGAGCGCTTCATGAAAACCTTGAAAGATTTTGTGAGGCAAAAAGCACGGCCTGAGGGAAGCATGGCTGAGGGTTGGTTAGTGCAATCATCCCTTGTTTATATCTCTGAATATCTTGCTGAAGTGGATCCCTCTCAACCACGACTATAGAAAGATGATGAAGACTTGAGGATGACCTCTATAGTACCTCAAGGAAAAGGAATGAGTAAAGTGTTAACAAAAGAAGAACTTCGTAAGTTAAATAGTTTTTGTGTGCTCAATAGTGATGTTATGAGCAAATGGGTGACACTATATAATGAAGCAAGGGCAAGAAGAAAAAGCGAAAGACAAGAATTTTGCACTAGATATGGACGTAATGTCTCATTTCCAGATCATCTAAATGCGCTCCCACATCATATTGACATAGATTGGTTACATGAGGAAATGGAGAGAATGGAAAAAGAGGAGGAAATTAATATATCTCAAGAAGAGTGGGAATACGCACGAGGTTGCTTATCAAAGGTGAGACATACTATCAATTAATTTGTTTCTATAAGTTTTATTTTATATAAATAATTGATATGTTTGATCTTTTATCTTTTACTACTAGTGCACATTATTCAATGCACTTTGGTGTGAGGGTAAACATCTTCGAACTCAACGTATAGATGAAAAGAGAAATACCCAAGATTGTGGTGTCCTTGCTCACTTCGAGGCTGCCAATGGTACCATGGAACGTTATTGTGGCTTGATCCAAGATATTCTGAAGCTTGACTTCAGACGATTCTTTATATATGTATTGGATATCAAGTGGTTTAAAGAAGTGGTAACAAATGGTGAGCATTGCACAAGCAGATGTCATCCAAGTGGTTTTGTAATCATTGACTCTATAAAATTTCACCAAAATAAGAATGACACATTAGTACTACCTCAACAATGCGAGCAGGTATATATGCAAAGGCTAATTTTTTTATATGTGTACATGTGATACATATACACAATATAATAAGTACTTAAGTTTTTTGCTTTTGTTTTTCAAATACAGGTTGTGTATCATCCAATGGTAAACAATAATCGATGGTGGTATGTCATTCCTATATCTAATCATTCAAAACCAATATATGGTAATATTACCGACATGGAGATAGCAGATGACAATCCAACAAATAATGATGATGTGCATGATGACACCATAATGGATGATATGCGTGATATAGTACAAGATGAACCTTGCGATGATGTTCAAGGAAATGTAGAAGAAGACAATGATGTGATTGTCGATGATATTGATGAAGTTATTGAGCAATATAGCAACACATCTGATAGTGGGATAGACTTATTTGTTTCGTTACCTCTTGGTAACATAGACCTAAAAGTAGATAGTTTAGCAAGGGCTGATCTCATTGAAGATGAGATGGATCATTCACTGTAACATACTTAATTTGCTTATTGATTCAATATATGTGTATTCCTAATTCTATGGTTTTTATCATGCACACACGTGCATATTCAAGAATCAATAGTCAATTTTAAAGCAAGCATTGAATTTTTCATAATAAAAAGGAAGTATCTTTTATCATCTTCAAGTACATAGAGAAATTACGAGATACATATTGCAATGCTTGCTACTAATTGTAAGGTTTCTGTCGCTTGCCGCTAATTACTTATATCAAGCTTGTCAACTGGAGGAACTACCATTCATTAGAGAGCAATGAAAAAGTAATTATTAACTCTATTTTGTTAATTCAATGATTCAATGTGTATTCTTAATTCTATGGTTTTTATCATGCGCACATGTGCATGCTCAAGAATCAATTTTAGGTGGTTAAATAATTATTAACTTTGGTTTTTCAATTATGTGAATTACGAATTTTAGGTGGTTAAATAATTGTGCATCTGATAGTGCGTCTATATTAGCGTCTATTTGCGTGGATATATAGATGCGAAATTCGCGTCTATTTACACGCACGTTTACACGCATTTATAGACGCTCTGATAGATGCACCCGACTTTGCGCATCTAACGTGCGCGTCTATGCCTCGTTTCTCTTGTAGTGATGGATTTGCCTATGCAGGGATCCGAAGCAAGGATAGAAAGAGGGCTATCCAGTCCATGATAGTTTGTGTCAACCATTGACTGAATAAGGATCCTTTAAGGGATTCCCCTCTTTCAGCAAGAGAGCCAAATTTTTGTTAGGTACCACTGTCTTGTGATACGATAGTGGTAAAAAAGACAGGGAAAGATCTCACCTCTAGGCACAGCGATAGTTTTTCCTCAAGATTTGATGGTGTGTCGATCGAAAGTACTTTGTATTTTCAGCATATTACGGACATGCCTAGAGCTGCCATCAGTTGTACTTGAAGAGAAAAGAAAAAGAATTGAAGCTTGCAGGTATTTTATTGGATGAAGATAGGGTAGATGGTCTCTATGACGGGCTATCATGCTCAAATACTCTGGAGGATCTTTCAACATTGCTTAAAACTGAAAATCAAGAGCTGTTATATGTCTTATGGGTCCATTCTCTAGCGATGTATTGTAAAATCACTGATTTCATGATGCAAGAAAATTTGGGTGCTAAGAATTCTCAGAAAAAAGTATTCTTTGCTGAAATATTTCAACAAAAAGATTTACAGGATTCTATTTATACACATCAAAATTTGTGTTTACCAGGGTATTTACAGCAAGGGCTAAAATTTACAGGTTGTAGCAAAGAAACCAGAGTATATACAAAATATAAGACAGTTGACAAGAAGGTTAGACTAGTTGTGCATGATTACTACCTTTGGATAGTGATCGATGATAAAGAGAGTAGCTGTGCATCCTCCTTTAAGAGATCTTGTAGGTACTGAAATAGGTTTTCTACCAAGATACTGAAAGAGATGAAGGTTGGGACTGAAGTTTCTTTACTTCCAGCAGAGGTGAAATGTTTTGAGGAGATGTTGAGCACACATGGGAGAGCCTTTGATTTTTTCTACATGAGATAGGTTGTGTTGATCCTAGGGTTGTAACACCTATGGTTATTTTTACCCTTCCGCATGTCCCTTGGAATCTATGGCCTTTTTCTATGCCTAGGGCTCACTTGTCTAAATTGGTTGAGCTTTTGCATGAGCGGACCAAGATGCGGATTCTAGAACTATCTTCAACTCCGTATTCTAATAGATGGTTCACAGTTCCCAAGAAGAATTGGACACTCAGATTCATACAGGACCTACAAGTGGTGAACATGGTCACTATACGAAATGTTGGTGCAGGACCTATTGTGGATGAGTTTGCACATGCTTTTATTGGACACGCTATCTATTCACTTGGTGATCTTTATTCCAGCTATGACCAGTTCCAACTTGCCCTTGACTACGATGAAGACACCTTTAGGCCTTTTTCGGATGTGTATGCTTCCGCAGGGAACTAGTAATTTGGTTGCTCATATGATAAATTGGATGAACAAGGTCTTGTGGGATTTCATTCTAGAACTTACTATGCCTTTTCTTGATGATCTGCCTATCAAGGGTTGTTTGGAGAAAGAGAAGGATGAGACTTTAGATGATCATGGATACATGTACTTTGTGGCCGTGCATATAAGAGATGTTGAGAGAATTCTTTGTAGGCTAGAGGAAGTGAATTTGACCTTGTGAGGGTTGAAGTCTTTTTTTGGTGCTAGAGAGGTTTTGATTGTTGGACATATGTGTTGTTATTATGGCAGGAGACCTTCCTGTGCAAAGGTTGATGCCATAGAGAAGATTGCTAAGACTTTCAATTCTACTTCAAAGGTTTGCAGGTTTCTTGGAGCTTGTGTATTTTATCTTATTTGGATTACTCATTTTGCTCATATTGCAGATGATCTCTATTACATCTCGAGGAAAGGGCAATGTTTTTCTTGGGATAGGAAACATATTAGAGCTATGCAAAAGCTGAAGAGATTGTTGAGAGCTGCTCTGACTCTTCAAAAAGTAGATTATGAGTGTGGGAGACCTATTGTACTCACTATTGATACTAGTCCTATCGGCATTGGATGGGCTATTGGCGAGGATAATGCAGATATAAATAGATATGGCATTTGGTTTGGGGTGCAATTCCTAAATGAGAGGCAGCACAGGTATCCACAGATTAAGAGGGAGATCTTGGGAGTTGTCGTGGCTCTCAAGAATGATAAATAATACTTCCTTGGTACTACTCTAGTTGTCGAGACTGATTGCTTGCCTCTTGTAGGTATGATCGCGAGTTGTTCTACTCCAAACATTGCGATGCTTAGGTGGTTTGGGTACATAAAATCCATGAATCCTAAGTTCAAGCACATAGCAGATAAAGAAAACCCAATAGAGCCGATATGCTTTCACAAGTGAGGTATGATGATATGGATTCTTTTTGCATTGATGATGTGGCTGATCTTTCAGCCATGAATGGTAATCATACTTGTAATGTATCTATTTTGGAGAGCTTTAGTGAGTCTTTGTGTACAAAAGAGTATTTGCAAATTGGCCATTATTTGAGTACCATGTCTAGACAGGATGGATGGACTCTTGCATACTTGAAGAAGATAAGGAGAAAAGCTTATGATTTCTTCTTGCAGAGTGGGATGCTTTGGAAGCATCCATGGAAGCAAGGGGGACAGCCATTGAGAGTTGTATGTGACACAGCTTCACAAGTGCAAATCATGAGAGAGTTTTATGAAAGTCTTTGGGCAGAACATACAGTTATTTGGGTGACTTATGAGAATATTAGAGAGTGCTACTAGTGGAGAGGAATATACAAAGATATCTCATGGTTTATCGAGACATGCAGTGATTGTTAGTTGTTTTCCTCAGTGAGGCATAGAGATGAGCTTCACCCTACTTACGTGCTATGTATTTACTATAAGTGGGTTCTTGATTTGATTACTATGCCTGTTGGATTGTGGCAAATGCGTTACATTTTTTGGTATGAGAGGATCTCACGAATCACGTGGAAGGAAGAGCATTGAGAACGAAGACTACTTTAGTGGTGTGTAAGTTTCTATTGGAAGATGTTATTTGCAAGTATGGCTACATTAGGAAAATTAGAGTAGATAGAGGTGAGTTGGAGGCTGATGAGGCTAAGGAGTTTTTCTCTTGCCTTGGCATTAAACTTGCTTTGACTTTAGCATATCTAGAAGGCAATGGGAAGAGTGAGAGAAGCCATCCGCCGATTGTGAAAGCCTTGGCCAAAGCATGTGGTGGATGGGTTAGGGAGTGGCCTAGATTGTTACCTTATGCCTTATCATTTGATCGCACTACTCACAATGTGACCACAAGTTATATGCTAGGTGAGTTGTTGTATGGATAGAAACCAATCATGCCTACAGAGACTTGCACACTTACTTGGAGTGCTTTACTATGACAACACGATGAGATGACTAGAGAAGATCTTTTGGCTTTTCATAATCATCAGTTGGAGAGGAGATTTGAGGATATTGAGAGGGCTGACTAGAGTCTCAAAGAGGCCAGAATTCTCAGTAAAGACCGATTTGATAGCAAACATAAATTGAGACCTAGAGAGATTGAGGAGTGAGATTGGGTGTTGGTCTATGAGAGCATCAGTCTAGACAACCAGTACAGCGCTATTCGCAAGGATTCAAGACCATGGTTTGGGCCTTATTTGGTGCAACATGTCCATGACAATGTTACATATTCCTTAGTAGAGCTTGATGGTATGGCCTTGCAAATACCAATTGCAAGAAAGAGAGTCAAACTGTTCAAGAGGAGAGATGATGCAACCTATGTAGTTGATGAGTTGGATGATGAGTTTTATGATGGATTTGATGTAGGAGATGATGTAAATGAGAATGTGGATATTGCATATGATTTTATACAAGATGAGGAGATCACGTTGAGTGTTGAGCTTGGCGGTGATGAGGATGGATAGTTGTGACCTATCTAGAGGATGTGCAGGTTTGGAGGGGGCGAATGTTGTGATAGTACACGTCCACCACTACCAACCTGAGGGTGGAGTTTTTCACCAGGAATTTGAACTCATTAGTCAGCATCATTAGGAAAACAATTTCCGTTGTGTGTGTCTTTTTGTTTTTCATTCAGTTTGAACTGTCCATTTGAACCTAAAATTTTTGTATGCGCCGAAGAGTACTCAGACGTAAATAACCGGTGTGTATGTCTGGTTTGTAGCACCCTTGTGACTATGTATGGAAAGTGTGCTTTACTTCTTGAAGAATGTCATATGTTTGATAACATTCACGTTCAAGATTATGTCTCATGGAATGCGCTCATAACGAGTTACTCTAAACGTGGGCATGGTTGTACTAGGTTTAAAGATTTGGAAAGGGAACGAGGAACACATGTTCAAGTTATGGCAAAAGGACTAGAAAGAGCTACTTTGGTTGGCAGTATACTTGTGGACATGTATGGTAAATGCTGATTGCTTGCAAAAGCATGGAAAGAGTTTGATAGGATTCATATGAAAATTGAAAGTTTGTGGAATGCATTAAGCATAGCATATGCTGAACATGGGATAGGTTTGAAGTGCCTATCCATAAGCAAGTGATTGGTTTGCATAGTTTCTTGAGGTTGTGAAGCAAATAACTTTGATCACAATTGAGCCAGTGTTGAAGTGGAGGAGGGCGCTATTATGAAGGAATTCCCTGTAATGTGTCCACTTGTTTGCTCGCAGGAAACGTCTTAATAGCCCATCGGGAAGAGAGTCCAGAAAGCACCGCCCGACACTCCCACGGAATGTCACGAGGTTTGCGATCTAGCTCTTTCCGAGTCTGCCACGAAGCAGAAGCATTCCGGCCGTTCCCACTTAGGACCGACCTGAATCAGGATTCTCCTAGTGGTCAAATTCCTAGAACGATAGCTAGCATTGAACCCCAGGCAAACTACTTTACGCAGAAACGTCAGGGTCGAAACAGATTCATGCTGCACTTGGTTCAAGGAGAATGGGAAATGAGAGGGATGAAAAGCTCGACCTCTCTGGCCATAAGGCATAGTCCCATTCTGTTCCCCTAAAACAACATAAATCGGGGTTCTAATAATCTAGTTTCCTTGCTGTTCATTTTCTTCGAGAGAAGTTCCCTGCTCTCAATTTCGTTTGAGAAAAGTTCCCGACCAACCAAGACCACCCATCCGTAGGATGGACCCATGGCCACATCCACTGCACTTTCCTCACGTTTGCTTTAGTTGTCTAATTACCTACCACATTCAGTTGGACACGCATAAAACAGCTCCCTTAGTTAGCCAATTAGTCACCGGTTCCTTTACATAATCTTAGCACTTGACATAGAAAAACAGTGTCAAACAAGTTTCTTTACAATAATTGATCTTATTTATCTTTGGAAAACATCATATAATCCAGCCCATAGGCTAATGCATTATCCGTCCAAAGGCAATCCATAATCCACCCGAAGGCAATCCAGCAATCCATAGGGATTACTAATCCAAGATTTTGCCCATAGACTAGTATGCAGGCCTCAAGATCCAATCCCGAGTCACATCGGCTCGACCTCTTGTGCAGGGCCCGGAAGGCAAGGGATTTATGGCCAGAGCCCCCTGGCACCCAAGTGTCCTCCTGCTCCAAGGAGCGCCCAAAAAAGAGACCTCTCGCGGTGGGTTCGGTCCACGTTCTCGGGGCAGCTAACAACCCCCTTGGTTAGGGTCAAGCAGACAGTCGGGGGTAACTGATGCTACCTCTCCCTTCAGGCCTTCAACCTAGAGCATTAATTATCTTTCTATCCTTAGTTCATTGAGCAAAGAAATACAAACAATGCTCTTAACTTATACAAACACAAACAATCCAGTGGTCGCTTTATTTGGCCAACTGCTAAGGAGTGAATCCTTTTCTCTGAATACATCTAGCATTCAATCCGGGATCAAATTGCGACTTGGCAAGATCCCCAAGGGTTTGTTTGTTTACCCTTTTGTCCTTGGGTTAGGGTCATACCCTGTCAACTGAAATTAACCAACACCTGAGGTTTCTTAAGTTAAGACAATAAATCATGGCGACCATGTCGCTCTAACTTGATTGATCCTTTGCTTACCAGGCAATATATAACTTCCCTTAACTTGGCAAATTAGCCTAAGAAAGGTGATGTAACAGGATGTCTACTCGTCCTCTTGCAAGTTAGAACCTGCCAACCTTATTCCAAGGAGAGGCAATTTTATCTTGTGGTTAAACCACAAAGCCATGCGACATTGCAACTTATTGCACAAGTGTCACATCTAACTCATGGGATCATTTCACCCATCAACAGTGTTTCTTGTCAAGGAGTATGTTTAGTCAAGATGTAGGGTTTGGGGTGTCTTCTTACCCAACCAACGCTAACCTTGCCATGCCAATAACGTTTGGGCCTAGGGTTTCTAGGCTCAACCAGATGTCCTTCGATCCTTAGGGTAAAAACCCTAGTTCGTTATTGCATGGGTGCCCAATTAACCCAAACATTCAGTGAATGTGGGTAGGACCTTTGGGTTTGAAGGTCTCGACTTGGCATCCAAATGCGACACTAGGTAGAAATTTCTAACGTGCTAAGCCCTAGTTAGCACTTGAGGTGTTCATCGTATCGACTAGTTATGCTTCTACGAATCCCTAGAGGGTTATGACATAACAAGTGATTTAGCTAAATTGGTCTACTTGTCTTGCGACAAGGAACGATGCTAATCTTGTTCTAAAGTTGTAAATAATTGCAACATGCGACTCATTACTTTTAGGCAACTAAAAGGTTTTGCAATAACTATTTCTTTTCTTGCTAAAGTCATGACAAATGACAATTTGGAGAATAACTTGTATAAAACCTACAAGGATTTACATCAAGGAATTATTCCTACAACCTTTCGTTTAAAGCAATTGAATTTCATGCTTTGATAAGCCATGCAACCTTTTCTAAATGCAACTTCGATGAATGAAGTTTACGCATGACGAATATGTAATATGCAACCTTAATCCATTCTACATGCATTTTCCATGGTTTCACTTTCAGGCCGTGCAACAGATGTTAATAATTTTCTCATGCGAGTCATAACAAAGGAAGTTATTGACTAATTGCAAGATACGCTTGTTCTTTCACGGCCAATCAAGGATGCACTTAACAATTTCCTCTTTTTTCCTAAGCAATATGCTTTAGGCTTATCACTTTGGAAATGCATAAATAGGCAACATGCAACTAAGCTCGTAAG